>NC_088643.1:5084564-5122064 GCF_964019385.1 Sycon ciliatum
CTAGGAGAGGTGTGAGTGGAAAATCTACCAGCTGGGAGAGACCGAAGCTGGAGAATACAGTATATGCGAAAGTTCCTTTCCAGCGCGTGATGCAGTGTCACCGCTCCACCAGTCAGAGTTGTGAGCATTGTAGTCACCAGTGAGGAATATGTCAACGGATGAGAGGTCTACAGCCCGTAGGGTATCCGTCATCATGTCACAAAATGAGGTAAGTTCAGGTAGGGATTGCGAAGTAGGGCGATACTGACAGCCAATGAGTATAGGATTAGCACCCAGGCCTGCAGGTAGTCCAAGCTCAACCCATAATATGGTTTCGCATTGGGGAGAGTCAATGTCTGAGCGCTGGGCTGCATGCAAAAATGTCTTATCTCGTACAAGGATGGCAACACCACCATAACCTCGGAACTGGGCCCTTTGGTTCGCTGGTATTGGCCTATCTCGACGGAAGCACGTATACCCAGGTACACTGAGCATAATTATGTATCGGGCAGAGCCAGGTTTCTGTCAGACATAGGATAGTCGGTGTGTTGGATCGACATAATGCATGGAGTTCGGGGATTTTGTTCGACCCGGAGCGACAATTAATCGTAACAATAGTGATATTATGTTGTGTCTTAGGAAAATATGGGAAGGCCTGGGCGCTCAGCGGGGCGGAAGCCATCATTCTGACCAATAGGCAATACTAACAATAAACAATCGTTGCACGTTCTAAATCACCAGTTTCATGTTTATAATTGTTAGTGCTAGACACAAAACGCATAACTTGTAAACTTTTGGAACAAGGTTCATATGGTTGCGTCATTATCACTGCCTTTCAAGGAGAATCTGCCAATTGTTTCCGTCATTATTTGTCACGGACTATTGTCCGCACACAACCGATCTATTCAGTTGTTGCAAACTCGATGCGTTTACTGGAACCTAGTGCATTTTTGATGTGTGCAAGAACAGTACTGTCGGTAGCCTAGACCGTTCTCACATTCGGTACACCGTAACACTTCTTATACAATGTACTTTGTTTCTACACCATGGCTGACAAACGCCCCCTCCTCATCTATATTGGCACTGAATCATCTTTAGCCACTGGAAGGTGTAATAATAATACAACAGTAATAATAACTCACAGCTGCCACATTCATCTACTGCTACCATTCTCAGATACACTGCAAAGGTTCACACTACACGCGTTATGCATAACCGCTAGCTGTGCTGCATTCTCACGCTTCTTTTCATATTACTCTAGCTATATAACTGGTTGTTTTAGTGATTCTTACTATGTGACGATGTTCCACTGATGATGGTCACACGAAAACGTTCTGGAATTGTTTCATTTTAATTGTTTATACATGGTTATGAGTGCACAATTGATATTTTTCATTGCTATTTTACAGTAATAATAATAATAATAATAATAATAATGTGGTTAGAGCATCGCTGGCTACAAGCGAGGGTCCCTGGTTCGAGTCCTGGTGGTGACAGTCAATTTTTTCTTCAGACTTTTCCCGTTTGTCTCTTTCCCTCAAACCAGTTAATATTTTATGACTTGGGGCTCCCCGCGTGCTAGTTTGTACGTGAAGTGTGTGGGTTACAGTGAGGGCTGCGTCCCACCCGCCTGTGTGGATTCACAGGAAGTGTGAGTTACGGAGTCTGAAGAAAATGTTGGGCGGCCTCTGCTGGGATGACGACTACACCATAGCTCAGTGGTTAGAGCATCGCTGGCTACAAGCGAGGGTCCCTGGTTCGAGTCCTGGTGGTGACAGTCAATTTTTTCTTCAGACTTTTCCCGTTTGTCTCTTTCCCTCAAACCAGTTAATAATAATAATAATAATAATAATAATAATAATACGAAGTAGTGGTTGCGACTTCGGGCGATGATTTGTAAGAAAGGTTTGCTCCCCTGGTGTTATCTGGTGTTCACGAGGTGTTTATTGCGCTGGAAGCGGAGCGTCTCTGTAAGTTTGTATCCCTGGTGATGGTTGTGCCTGGAGAGCACTATGTAAGTGGTGCTCTTCAGGCACAATCTTCCTCAGCCTACTCAAGCTCAACTGATGAGGGGTGAATTCCCCGAAACACTGTGTATTGAGCAGGGAGTGGTGCTTTCTTGCAGGTTTGCCGAGTCGAAGGTTCGATGGACTTCTCGTGTGCTCTGGATGGCAGTCGTGAGTCAGTCAAGTGTCAAGTAAATTCGGCGGAATAGCGCGAGCTCCGGTGTGGGGAGCAAACCTTTTGTTGTAAACCACCAGTCTCAATTGGGAAAGGCCTTCGCGCTTATGGCATTGTATTCGTTGAAATGTTGTATTTTCGACTCCGCCGTACCGCGCTGATGTTGCTGCATGGCATACGCTATCTGCGTTGTGTGCGTTTTGCTGCATACGCTGTTATGTCCAGTTTTATCTGCTTATGTTTTGCATGTACGCTGTTTTTGCATGCTATAAATAGCTGGTGTTATTAGTGTTCATTGTTAATTATTCGATGGAGTGAAATATACTGTGTAAAGGAAAGAGTTGTCCTCGTGCCGTGTGGTCGTACGATCCTGACAATTTAGAGAATCTTAGAGGGTTTACAACATTTGGCGACCACGCCAGGATAGGAGCGAGCATGGCAGAGCAACTACACAATTTGGAAGCCAGCTTTATCGCCAATGGAGTTCGGTTAGGATTAGAAGGCGAGTTGTTGATGGAACATGTGGAGCAGAGGCTCCAACAGTACGAGGAGCGTGAGGAGCGCAGTGCCAGACGGCGAGAGGAGGCGCTCCGCACCGAGTTTGACAAAACACTAAAGGAGATTAACGAGCGCATCGCCAATGCGTATGAGGGTGATGGTAAAGCCGCGATGGGAGGTACAGAGGAAGCTCCCAGTAACAGCGGGGGGCGTCAACCGTTGATGAAAATCCCCTCATATGATGGAACGCAGCCATTGGAGCGTTATCTTGACCTGTTCGAGGACATCTGCTCCAAGAACGAGTTCGAAGAAAGCGAATGGCTGCTGCGACTGCGCATCGCGCTAGCGGGTAGCAAAGCGGAGAGGATATGTATTGGATGCAATAATTACGAGGAAGCGAAGCGAGAGTTGCTCGCCTCGCTCGGAAAGACTCCGGATAAAGCGTGGAAGACATTGCTGACAGGCAAGCAGCGGTCAGATGAGTCGTTTCACCAATACGTTGTCCGTGTTTGCCGAGAAGTAGAAGTGTGGGCCACACTCGCTATGACAGAAGAGGGCGAGGTGGACACCAAGTATAGCGCCGATATAGGAAAAATGTCCCCGGTGCTGCAAGCAATGGCAAAGCAGGTAATCTTGGAGCAATGCGGACCTGAGATGAAGACGTACCTGGTCGAACGGCAGTGCTACGGGATGTCACTGCGCCAGGTACAGGAGCACGGCGCGTCTTACCAGGTCGCGCACGGACGACAGGGTGATACTGCCAGGAAGCCAGTAGAACGATCCGTGCCAAGGCCCACGGCGTCGGCACAGTGCATGGCGATATCGGTCGCAGATGCAGAGAAGCAGCTAAAGTCGCTGCCACTGGAAGGGAGAAAGGGTTTTCTGCAGCGAGAGAGACTCTGCTGGAACTGCCTTAAGTATGGCCATATGGCCAGAGAATGTCGGTCAGGCTCGAGATGCACGAAATGCCAGAGGAAAACACCACCTGCTAATACATGAGGTGTTGGATAGAGCAGGTTACAGCCGGGAGAAACCGACTGAGATAGTTACGGAGAAGAATGTTGGGTCGTGCTGTCTACACTCGCCAAGTGTGCGGCTGATGACCGGAGTGGCACGAGTTGAGGGAAGAACTCGAAACGCGAAGGTTCGCGTGTTCCTGGACTCGGGTGCTGAGGCGTCATTCGTGACTGCAGCGTTGGTGTCAGCAATCGATGCAGAACACGTTGGGGTTGAAAATGTAGAGGTGAAGCCGTTCGGCGCGGAACCAACCCAACAGCGCATGGATAAGTACGCCATCACGATCCAGGGTAGCTCCGCTAGCATTCGGGTACGCGCGTTCGTGAAACCAACGCTTGAGATGGACCTGAAGTGCGCAAGTCCGCAGACCATTGCCCAGTGGCACAGTTGGGGAGTAGAGCTGAGTGACAAGCCTCAACAAGGGACATCAGACGAAATACATATGCTGATTGGTGCAGACTATATCAACGCGGTACTGCACAGCAAGAAGGAAGTTAATGGTGAGACGGTGTGGAACACAGAGATAGGTAATGTATTATCTGGTCCAGCGGCTGCACCAAGTCGAAACAGTCAGCCGGTGACCGTGTCATGTGTCACAGCCCACATTGAACAACTATGGCAGTTGGATGAACCTCCAGAACAACATCAGCACCTGCCATCTTTCCCGCTATGTCGCCAGGGCAGCGGGTACCAAGTGGGTCTCTTGTGGCGAAATGAGCGTCGCCCAACGGATAACTTTGCTCAAGCTAGAGTCATCGCAACGCGGCTTCTTGAAAAGCTGAAGAGGAATGGGAAGCGTGCGCTCTATGATGATGTGCTGATCAGGGAGTACCGCGAGCTTGGAGCAATTGAGCTGGAGCCATGTGAGAGCGATGCCGGGTACTATGTACCGCATCATGGTGTATTCCGTGAGCACGCTGCAACCACGAAGTTAAGAGTGGTGTTCAATGCCTCGTCGACTGCTCCAGATGGCAAGTCGTTGAACGACATGGTTGACCCTGGACCGTCGCTATTGCCGAGTCTCGCAGGTATGCTATCACGGTTCCGTGAATATAAGAGCGCGCTGCAAGCGGACATCCGCAAGGCTTTCTTCATGGTCGCGGTTAATCCCGAAGACCGTCCGTACCTGCGTTTCTTGTGGCCCGGTCGAAGCGACAGCGATGAACTGTTAACCTGGAGGCTAACGAAACTGCCATTTGGCGTAAACTGCTCGCCGTACATGCTTACTGCGGTGATTCAGCATCACTTGAAGGAGCTACGGGCGTTGTCTGCACCCAAAGAGCGAGATCGTATTGATCTCTTGCTCACGAGTTTCTACGTTGACGATTTGGTCTCTAGTGTGTCAAATGCCTCGGAAGCCAAGGAGATGCAAGAGTTCAGCGTGCGTGTGCTTACGGATGCTGGCATGGAGTTACGCAAGTGGCGAGGCAACGAAATCCCGTGCGATCCAGAGGCCGGAGATAAAGTCCTCGGTCTGAAATGGAAAACCAGTGATGACTTGCTCAGCATAGCAGCGCTAGGCGAGTCCGATAGGCCGTCTGTTTGGACCCGGCGATCCCTCCTCAAGTGTGTTGCATCAGTGTTTGATCCGCTAGGTCTAGCAGCACCGGCAGTTGTGCCGGGAAAGATACTGCTACAGCAAGCCTGGAAAGTCGGAGGCGACTGGGATGATATGTTGCCTGATGGCATCGCAGCCGCATGTGCGCAATGGTGGGGAGAGTTGGCCGAAGTGGTGAGCATTGACATACCACGTTGGATTTGCTGCAATCTTGACACGCCGATTGCGCTTCATGCCTTCGCCGATGCCAGTGAGAAAGCGTTTGGATGTTGTTTGTATGCGGTCGTCAATGGACAGTCGCACTTGGTATTTGCCAAGGCCAAAGTGTCACCTGTGTCTCCGCCCACGTTAGCCCGCCTTGAGTTACAAGCAGTATGTTTAGCGGCTCGCTACGCTGAGTTTGTGGTGAAGGAGCTGCGTGTTACCGTCACGCAAGTCTATGGCTGGACTGACAGTCTCACTACCGTTCATTGGATCAGTAATCCATCGTACAAATGGAAAACATTTGTGGCTAACCGCGTCAGTCAAGTCCAAGAGATATCGAAGAAGGTCGGCATTGTGTGGAACCATTGCCCGGGCCTTCACAACCCAGCAGATTTACCGTCGCGTGGGAGTAGTGCACAGCAGATCCGTAGTCCGTTCTGGAGGGGCGGACCAACCTGGATCACGGAGCCCAATGACTGGCCCACCGCATCCTCAACCGCAGCTACAGATGAGTCCAGTGTAGAAGTACGAGTGTCAGCCACCACCTGTAGTCGAGAATCTGATAAGGAATGGTGGCTCCGATTCAGTAAATGGTCGAGGGCACAGGGCATGGTGACTCGGATGTTGCAGTGGAAGCACACTGAGCCTCGTGCTGAACTCTATTTTGCAGCAGACAACGTATTGTACCGCATCGTTCAAGCCGCATGTTTCGCTGAGGATCTTGAGCTGATCAAGCAAGGTCAACCAGTGAAGCCCGGGTCGAAGGTGTATCAGCTTGCACCGTTTCTGGATGAGCATGGAGTGCTCAGAGCCGGGGGACGACTTCAGCACAGCGAGTTGGCGTATGGAGCCAAGCACCCAGTCCTGTTAGGCAAACATCATCTGACCGATTTGCTGTTGGAGAAAATGCATGTTGAAAGGATGCACCAAGGTGTAGAAGGAGTCTTGTCGTTTATCCGTCAGAAATTCTGGATTATCGGTGGTCGACGAGCGCTACGCAACATTACTCAGCGATGTGTTACATGCCGCCGCTACAAGGCTAAGGCTGCCTCAGAAGTCTGCCCGCCGCTGCCAGAAGACCGAGTTGTTCACGAGAGGCCGTTCGCAACTACCGGCATCGACTATGCTGGTCCGTTGTACGTGCGCCGTGGTGAGTCATCTCCGAAGGTATGGATAGCATTGTTTGTGTGTGCCACCACCAGAGCAGTTCACTTGGAGGTGGTCGATAGTTTAAGTACCGAGTCATTCTTGATGGCATTTCGGAAGTTTGTCGCGAGACGTAGTTTGCCGTCTCGGATCAGGTCTGACAACGCTACAACGTTCAAGGCGGCATCTGACAAACTGAGTGTGCCATGGATGTTCAATCCTCCAGCTGCACCATGGCATGGAGGCTTCTATGAGCGAATGGTTGGTACAGTGAAGAGTGCCTTGAAAAAGGTAATGGGAACAGCGTTTCTGAAGGTTCAGGAGCTTGAGACCATCTTGTATGAGGTTGAAGCAGTGGTGAATAGTCGTCCGTTAACTTATGTGTCTGATAGCCTGGATGAGCCACCAGTAACCCCTGCAATGATGATGGGTAACATTTGGATGTCGTCAGCGAAGCCAGCAGGTACCCCGGACGCTACGCATATGTCAGCGAGATTGCGTTACCTCAGTCAGACACTGAAGCATGTCAAGAATCGTTGGGAGGTGGAGTACCTAAGTCAGCTGAACAAGCACCAACAGACCACGTCGCGCCCTTTAGCTGTGGGTGATGTTGTCTTTGTTCTCGATGATACCAAGCGCAAACAGTTCTGGCGTTTGGGACGGATCATCGAGTTATTCCCTGGTCGAGATGGCAAGCGTCGTGTTGCCAAGGTTAAGTTGAGTACCAGTACCCTGTTGAGGCCGATCCAAAGGTTAGTGCCATTAGAAGTATCGTCACAGGACGTGGCTCCTGGGCTTGCCGATACCGCTCAACCTGCTATCGTCCCTCAGCAGCCAGCGTATGAACCGCCAGCACCGTTACCACCACCACGGCAGCAGGAGATGACGCGTTCTGGGCGCGTAGTCAGAGCCCCGGATCGTTTTTGACTTGTGTGCATTGTTGTACGGCGGTGAGAAGCCCTTTGGTGGGGAGAATGTTGTAAACCACCAGTTCTCAATTGGGAAAGGCCTTCGCGCTTATGGCATTGTATTCGTTGAAATGTTGTATTTCGACTCCGCCGTACCGCGCTGATGTTGCTGCATGGCATACGCTATCTGCGTTGTGTGCGTTTTGCTGCATACGCTGTTATGTCCAGTTTTATCTGCTTATGTTTTGCATGTACGCTGTTTTTGCATGCTATAAATAGCTGGTGTTATTAGTGTTCATTGTTAATTATTCGATGGAGTGAAATATACTGTGTAAAGGAAAGAGTTGTCCTCGTGCCGTGTGGTCGTACGATCCTGACAATTTAGAGAATCTTAGAGGGTTCACAACACCTTTCTTACAAATAATAATAATAATAATAATAATAATAATTGTGGAAGAGAAAAAAGACATATGGATACGAGTTAAGAGTAACTCTCCATCACTGTAACATGATACTACATACAGTCAGAAAGTGCAATAACTAGGCACAAAACTGCCAGAGTACTGAACCATTCGACGTCCTGACACCTAGCTTCAACACATCTCCGTAGCGCTAACCGACAGCCTTCCAACTTGGAAGGTTCAAGGTTATAGAAACACCAAAGAGGGGAAGGCAAGCGCAACAAAAACGAGCAAAAGCTACAGTCCCAACGGAACAAAGAATGTCGATTGTTACTGGACGATGACGAGACCAGTACGATATTTGACAAAGCGGTCTAACTACAATTCGAAGCAGCAAAGCAGCACACCACCCAACTTGGGTGGGTCATAAATATCAAAGATAAGTAAAGAAAGGGAAGCTTTGCGAGAACGAATTGTACAAGCCGAAAGCCAAACTCCTACAGTACTCCTCATGCATGACATTGTGATGGACTAGTTGACTACAAAACAAGTTGTTTCACACGACGTACGTTTCGCCGTGTGGTTCGTGACGGCTCATCAGGTGTGCAATTTGAAACTCGGATGTTGAGCCATAAATAAATGTGGAAGAGAAAAAAGACATATGGATATGAGTTAAGAGTAACTCTCCATCACTGTAACATGATACTATATACAGTCAGAAACTTTACTTATCTTTGATAGATATGACCCACCCAAGTTGGGTGGTGTGCTGCTTTGCTGCTTCGAATTGTAGTTAGACCGCTTTGTCAAAATATCGTACTGGTCTCGTCATCGTCCAGTAGCAATCGACATTCTTTGTTCCGTTGGGACTGTAGCTTTTGCTCGTTTTTGTTGCGCTTGCCTTCCCCTCTTTGGTCTTTCCATAACCTTGAACCTTCCAAGTTGGAAGGCTGTCGGTTAGCGCTACGGAGATGTGTTGAAGCTAGGTGTCAGGACGTCGAATGGTTCAGTACTCTGTCAGTTTTGTGCCTAGTTATTGCACTTTCTGACTGTATATAGTATCATGTTACAGTGATGGAGAGTTACTCTTAACTCGTATCCATATGTCTTTTTTCTCTTCCACATTTATTTATGGCTCAACATCCGAGTTTCAAAATAATAATAATAATAATAATTTTTTTAAAGAGGTCGGAGGCGGATAATACTTTAAAACGAAGGTAAGTTATGGGTCGCAAATATCCACGCAAACACACATGTATGTCCAGTGGTTGTCTCTTGTTGTCGCACTACATGTCGCGCTTATTGAGTTTTCTCGCATTTGCACCTTTGTGTCATTATTGCAATTTTCGCTGTTTACTTTAGCTATCTTCTTTCTTTCTTTCTTTCTTTTTGCGCTGTTTTACCACCTTCTTACTGTATTTAATCCACTGTTCCTGTTCCTTTTCTCTTGCCTGTATTTCACCTGATGAGAAGGCTTGAAAGTATACTTGTGAAGACAAAAACTTTCAAGATGTTTGTAATGAGCCTGAAGTGTGTCCTTTTTATGAGTATTATCGCATTTTTGTCTCAGAGGAAACTGTTAAACACACATCCAGTCATAATAAGGCACTTGTCATAAGTATCCGAACGTTTTCGGTCCCTTCTCATCAAGGATTATACCGGGAATGGCTCAAGCTGGAAAGACTAAAACTTATATAGCGTAAAGATAATTAGATAACAACACTCGTGACAAGGTGGAAAATTACGTTACATGCGTTACATTTGGCTGTGTTAGAAGCTTTGTATATCCGTAAGTTAGATCCTGAACTGTGCGTACAGAAAGAAAATGTGTTGTCGCTACAATTGTTTGGTGTTACTCCTCGTCGAGGTGGTAACAATGTAACTTAATTTGCTCACTATGTTATGTTGTCACTATTATTATTTTCCTTCGAGTTTTGTGTCGTGCGAAACTTGATAATTTTCCACCTTGTCACGAGTGTTGTTATCTAATTATCTTTACGCTATATAAGTTTTAGTCTTTCCAGCTTGAGCCATTCCCTGTATAATCCTTGATGAGAAGGGACCGAAAACGTTCGGATACTTATGACAAGTGCCTTATTATGACTGGATGTGTGTTTGCGTGGATATTTGCGACCCATAACTTACCTTCGTTTTAAAATTAAAATAAAATAAAAATAATAATAATAAATAGAAACTAGCGCTACGGAGATGTGTTGAAGCTAGGTGTCAGGACGTCGAATGTCTCAGTACTCTGTCAGTTTTGTGCCTAGTTGTTGCACTTTCTGACTGTATATAGTATCTAGTTACAGTGGTGGAGAGTTACTCTTAACTCGTTTCCATATATCCTTTTCCTTTCTAATAATAATAATAATACAAATAACCAACGTGGACACTTCTTTTCTATCAAACGTTTTCTTTCCCTTCTCTTCAGGATAGTACAGGGAATGTTGTAAATTTGAAAAACACATAACTATATAGAGAATGAAAGAAAGAAAAATGTCAACAATTCAACATAGGTGTTAAAATGATCAAAGTGTTAAAAACTCAAAAACAAAGAGCTGCAAGTTGTAGACAAACACGTTGAACACTTAAGGGAACACTTGTCACACTTTCACGAGGTGTGACACCAAACAACTCCCACGATAACACATTCTCCTTCTGTACACATAACTTAGACCTTCCACGAGTCAAAATCGAAAAGATATCATCACTATACAACTTACGACAACTAGCACTACCCGACAAATGACGCTCGATGGACGATGTCGGATCACTTAGCTCTGTCACCTTCGACGCCTGCCGTTGTTCTCTTCCGTTAGGCTTGTTTGGTTGGTTGCTCCGGTCCACACCTCCAACGTCCGTTGATTTCATGGCCGTTTTTGTTGATTTCATGGCCGTTTTCGTTTCACTTCTTGGTCTTCCTCGTTTCCTCTTGTTGATCGTTGTTGTCACTTCCATTATCGACGTATTCAAATCCCCAGTACTCCGTCTCTTCACCTTGCTTCTGGTAACTCTTCCGGTGTCTATGAGCTCCAGTGTCACATTGGGTGGTTTTCGAGACGGTCTCCCTCGCTTCCTCACGCTAGTCTGAGATGGGCCAAGCTCCCCGCCCGTCGAGGCGGAGGCGCGCATGCGTACATCTACACTGGGACGCAGACAAAGGCGTTCCAGTATCGGACTGAGTTTTCCTTTGACAATGTCATGTATAAACAGTTGGATGGAGTTGCGATGGGATCTCCACTTGGTCCGGTATTAGCAAACATATTCGTTGGATTTTGCCAGTCATCCATTCCCCCATCGCTATGGCCCTCGGTATACTACCGTTTTGTAGATGATGTTTTTTGTCACGACGAGGACCAAGAAACCTGCGAGAACTTGTTAACAACCCTAAACGGACTACATCCTGCATTAAAATTCACAGCAGAAGGTGAACAGGACGGTGTGATATCCTTCTTAGATGTCAATATTACCCGCAACAACGACACCAAGAGTTTAGACATGACGGTTTACAGAAAACCCACACCCTCATCATCATCAGTTGGATGGTCACACATTGGAGCAGGGTGCAGGTTTTCGCGCTCTGAGGGTCCCACAGTTTCTCGCCAGGAACACCGGCATCAGGCCGGCCTGGTTTCAAACATTAGGATTTAGGTATTAGTTTGTAGTAGTAGTAGAAAACTAGGTAGGCATCTGATAGCGTTGGGTCACCTCCGCCATGCCTCCAACTAAATCTGCCGTTCGTGGACTGGCGGATTCCGAGGTAAAGCTGTTGTGCTCCCTCCCCGGGATCGAGTCGTCGGTAGTAGATGTGATGAAGACGTTAGCAGCATTGGTAACGGAGTCCGCAGACCGCGAAGAACGACTGAATAACAGAATTGACGACTTATCGAGGCAAATTGCAGGGCTGAACGAGGAGGTTGTCGCCCTCAGGGAGTCCGCCATTGCTTCTCCTCGGCCTGCCACAGCTGACGAACCCCAGAGAACTCGTACTCCGCAGAGTCGACGGCGTACCCGTACGCGCAAGGGCCAGGCCCAGGATGCCACGCGGGACCAGTCCCAGGATGCCACGCGGGCCACGACTGATGAGGGCGACGTGCAGCATGCTGGCCAGCGCAACTTGGAGCTGGAGGACGACGACAACGAGCCCCAGACCCTGGACATCATTGCTGACGACAGCTGGCAATTAGTTGCACAGGAACCCCCCAGGGCCAAGAAAACAGTAATCTTTGTGGGCAACCTAGGTACAAACTGCTCTGAAGAGAGCATCAAAACTTTCGTGAAGCGGCGCGCTGAGGCAGTGGGATCAACGGCCAGTGTTCACAACAGCAGCATCCACACAACGCAGACGGGAAAGGTGTCAGCTAGGATTTGTATAGATGCCACAGACCTGAGCCTCGTGACAACTCCGGACTTCTGGCCAAGGCCTCTATACGCCCGGCCATGGGAGTACCGAGACCGCCCGAAGCCCAATCGACAACACCCTGCCGGCGCTGCGAGATGTGACCCCACACTGGATGGTGCTGACAGCGCTGACAGCGACAGCACGGCATCTGCTGGCACCCCGCAATGATCAGTGGAGCTCCGCCGCTCCGCTGGCTGGTGACCAATGCATTTGGCCTCACCAACAAGCTGGGAGAGCTGCAGCATGCACTGCTCAACGATAACGTCGACATAGCGGTTATCACAGAAACGAAGTTCTCGGCCCAGACCATAGCCTCTGAGACAATATTTCCAGGATACTCGCCTCCCATCCGACGTGACCGGGATGCATTTGGTGGCGGCATTGCTGTATGGGTGAAGTCCGGCCTCCCAGTAGTGCACCTCGACCAGATTCCTACTGATGACCACGAAGTCCTCTGGCTCGCCGTGAGTCTTTCCACGCAACAATCTGTTGTTATCGGTGCCTTGTATCGGCCTGGATCCTGTGCGGACAACGACACCTGTCTGATTGAGTATCTTGGACCTGCACTAGACGTGGCCCGCACTCACGGCACTCACATAGTGCTAGCTGGGGATTTTAATGTCCATCACGAGACTTGGCTCTGCAGCAGCAAAACAACTGTAGCTGGAGAGGCCTTAGAAGAATTGTGTGCTGAGCATCAACTCCACCAGCATGTCTTGCAGCCGACTAGGGGTCTGAACACCCTGGACCTCATCCTCTCCAACATGCCCGTTCCTATCGACACCACTGTCAAAGCGCCACTTGGTCGCTCTGACCATGGGGTTGTTCTTGCCGACTTTTACCTCACCCCTGATGCTGAGCAAGCTACCTCCAGGACTGTCTGGCGCTACAATCAGGCAGACTGGGGGCGCCTGCGGGCCTTCTATCGCACTACTGACTGGTCCACCATTGTGACTGAGGACCCTGAAGAGTCCTGCAGGAAGCTAAGTGACGTCATCTCCAGTGGCATGCAGAAATTTATCCCCGCCAAGCAGCTTGTTACCCGCCCAGCAGACCCCAAATGGTGGACTCCTGAGTGCACCACAGCATTGAACACTAAAGACAAGGCATGGAAGGCCTGGAGACACAATATTTTCAGCGAAGCCCACAAGGCTTGCTTCATGCGCTCAGTAGAAGATGCTATCCTCGCGAATGTGCGAGCTCGCACATCCTGGGAACTGAGAGTTCGTCGGAAACTGTCACGCGGAGGCCTGAAAGACAAGCAATGGTGGTCGGTGCTCAAATCTGCTGCTGGCGCCAGTCATGGCTCGTCTATACCATGCTTGGTAGATGACGCTGGTCACCAACTCCGTATGAATGCTGCCAAAGCGAACTGCCTTGGTCGCTACTTCGCCAATAAATGTAGCCTTGGAGATGATGACTTGGGCCCGGGGGATCTCCCTCATGTTCGCCAACCCGGGGTCACCCCACTTAGCCGAATCCACTTCCGCCTGCAAACAGTGAAACGCCTCCTGAACCAGCTCGACGTTGGCAAGGCGTCCGGTCCGGACAACATCCCTGCCCGAGTGCTCAAAGAGTGCTCCCATGAACTTGCATCGCCTGTCACGTCTCTCTTCGCCCTGTGCTTCCGTAAGGGTGTCCAGCCAGAGGCCTGGAAGAGTGCTCGAGTTGTGCCAGTCTACAAGAAGGGCAGCCTATCCAACCCTAAGAATTACCGCCCAGTCTCCCTCCTCCCCATCATCTCCAAAGTGATGGAGCGTATTGTGAACTGTCAAGTTGTGAATCACCTTGAAAAACATCATCTCTTGTCAACCAAGCAGTACGGATTTCGCAGTGGCCTTGGAACAGCGGACCTACTAGCAGTGCTTGGGCATGATTGGTCGCTGGCAGCTGGTTCTGGTGGCTGCGCCCACGTCCTGGCTGTCGACATTGCTGGTGCGTTTGACCGCGTGTCGCACCCCGGCGTCCTACACAAAGCGGCCACTCTCGGTATTGGCGGTAGCCTGCTGCAGTGGCTACGGGACTATTTGCGGAATCGCACACTAAGCGCAATCGTCAATGGACAGGAATCTGCTCAATTCCAGATTAAAGCTGGCGTACCCCAAGGCAGCATCCTGGGACCCACCTTATTCTTGATGTATGTCAACGATGCTGAGACCTGTCTTTCCCCATCAACACGCATGGGTGTGTACGCAGATGACACCACGCTGTACACCATCATACGATCCAGACATGACTCTGCTGGCAGTATTGCAGACATGCAATCTAGCCTGGATCGATTGAGTAGCTGGGGAGAACAATGGCGAATTCGCTTTGAGCCGACAAAGTCGCAGCTGCTGCATATTGGCCACCACCGCAACCCCTGGCCACTCCCAGACCTAACGTTCGGAGCCCATGATATTCCCTGTGGGGACGAGCTGAAGCTTCTGGGAGTGACCTTCGACAGCAAACTCACCTTCAGACGCCACCTCCGCAATGTTTCTCTTCGTGCCGTAGCCCGACTAGGATTTCTGCGTCGAGCATCAAGTTTCCTTGGTCGTGAAGGACGCTTGACAACGTACAGAGGCTTCGTACGCCCTGTACTCGAATACGCACCATTGACATGGATGGGCGCAGCCAACTCTCACCTGCAAAGTCTCGACCGAGTACAGCGGAAGGCCCTTGCTATCATTGGTCCTGACGCCTTGCTACAGAGCCTAGCTGCCCGCCGCCAAGTGTACGCTCTCACGTACATGTACAAGCTCATGTGCCTTCAAGACCATCCAGATCTCTCTGCGCTCGTGCCGCCTCGCCAGGAAGCTAGCCTCGTCCCGCGGACAAGGTCGCAGCTCCGTGTCCGCCACCAGCATCAGCTACAAGCAGTGCTCCTCCCTACGGCCCCCGACTTTCTCCAGCGTTCGTTCCCATATGGTGTAGTGGATGAATGGAACAGGCTTCCGCAAGACATGTTTCCGGATCCGATGCCCCAGTTGAAGTCTCTCCAATCCTTCAAGACGAAGGTCCATCGCCACTTGCGTCAAAAGAATTGGCTTTGGGCTACGGACTCCCTGTGAGGCTATGCCACCCGTCAATGAGCAACTACCCTCGTCCATCATCTCTTTCTTGTTTTATATTTATTTCTCTTCTCATCTCTTTCTTGTTTTTATTTTATTTCTCTTCTCATCTCTTTCTTGTTTTATTTCTCTTCTCATCTCTTTCTTGTTTTATTTTATTTATTTATTTCTCTCTCTCTCTCTCTCTCTCTCTCTCTCTCTCTCTCTCTCTCTCTCTCTCTCTCTCTCTCTCTCTCTCTCTCTCTCTCTCTCTCTCTCTCTCCCTCCCTCTCCCCCCCCTCTCTCTCTCTCTCTCTCTCTCTCTCTCTCTCTCTCTCTCTCTCGCTCTCTCTCTCTCTCTCTCTCTCTCTCTCTCTCTCTCTCTCTCTCTCTTTCTCACTTGATCTCCCTCCCTCCCTAGCTGCATTCCTAACGATGCCTGGTCGTAGGCTATGATTCCGAGACCTCCGGTCGGATGAGCCTCGCCAACCACATCGGCACATCGCCCCTACTCCCCTTTGTCTTGTTGTCCAGCGTCATTTCAGTTGTCCTCTTCCCCTGATTATTAGTAGGGCTGTGTTTTTTAGTAAAAAATAAATAAAATAAAAAAAAATAAAAAAGTCACTTCCTCATCATCCGTTTGATGCTCAGTCTCACTGCACTCCTTATCAGCCTCCAACATGGCTCCATTATCTCCACCAGCATCACAAGTCGTTTGACCGCTGCTCCGCGTCACCGTTGCTGGGTTCTCTGCTACTGCATACCCATTTCCACTGTCCATTTTGCGTGGGCCAAGTCCATTCCGTGCATAAATTTCAAGTGAATAGTTAGCTGTGCTTCTTCTGGGTCTATGGGTAAGGATATTGGTTTCATTTTGGTTTGTCGATGATCTCCCTCTCTGTCCAGACACAGTCGGCACCGTGGATCCCAGCACCGGGGGACCACCGTCTCGGTAATCACCAAAGGTAAAGGGGGTGGCTCCGGCGGAGGCAAGGGCAACTGCCGAGGTGAGGGTTCAGTGTCTCTCGGTGGCCCCTCCTCCATTCCAGGACGATGATGTTGTGCTAGAGTAGGCTCCGCTGCTGTTCGCCGTGGGTCGAGAAGTGGTGGCCAGGTCACTAATGGCAAACCCACCCCAGCTCCAGCCAATTTCGAAAATCGATTTTGAATAACAAAAAAAATCCTTAAAAATTCCATGAACTCGTTGTTGTCTGGCCATGTCTGCATCTATTATACTCTTAATTGCACTAATAAAATTGCTTTCTCCACGCCGACTCTTTAAATGTTTTTGTAGAGGGCGTTGTACTGTACCGGTAGTAGCAAAAATTCAACGGGGTCAACGCACCGTCCGACCTACATTGTAGCTACGCCCGTCACTGATTGTAGTGGACTGGACATGTTATCAAGGGAGTCGTAAACCTACGACTTCCTGGTGCATCTACTTGTACTTGTACTTGTAGAACATGCACAACTGTATGGAATTTGATGCGAACAGGTGGATTATTCCAATTTTATGTGATTCGTATGCAATTTGCCTCGAATTATGCGATTATTCGATTTTGGTAGGAATTATGCGAAACATTATGCTAGCATAATCTGTCAAGGCCTAGGCGGGGCTTCAGGTCAACTGATTCCATACTCCAGTGTCCATATTATATCTCTATCCCTCGACAGGCCATCGCCTTTGGGAGATCCTTTAACCCAAAACTTCTCTATCTCGACGATTCCTTCTTCTGGCGCAGTAAAACATCATTCATTTTCGCCTCTCTAACTTGCGTGCTCAGTCGAAGGGAGACACGTACCTGTACGCTGGTATGGTTGCCCAAGGATGAAGGAGCACTCCTTAGGCTACCGGAAACAGTCGCCATGGTGAAGGAGCACTCCTTTAGCTACCGGAAACAGTCGCCATGGGGAAGGAACACTCCTTGGGCTACCGGAAACAGTCACCATGGTGAAGGAGCACTCCTTGGGCTACCGGAAACAGTCGCCATGGTGAAGGAGCACTCCTTGGGCTACCGGAAACAGTCGCCATGGTGAAGGAGCACTCCTTGGGCTACCGGAAACAGTCGCCATGGTGAAGGAGCACTCCTTGGGCTACCGGAAACAGTCGCCATGGTGAAGGAGCACTCCTTGGGCTACCGTAAACAGTCACCATGGTCCCTAAGGCCCATGGATATCGGTTTATCGTGTACAGTACCGGTAAGCCATTTTCGGCTTTCCTTGTTATACTAATTTTTGTATCCAACTGCTTCAATTTCTTGTAGTTCTGCATTGAGCAACAGCAGCAGCAACAGGACCGTGGACGCCCTTGGCAGCGCTCTGATAGCCACTCCCGCAGTGCCTCCAGCCGCGGTCGCAGCCCATCATCATCTAAGGCTGCGTTTACACGACAACGCACGGCCAGTTTTCCGTTTTCAGTCCCGCATTTCTTCTTTCGTTTTCGTACGTTTACACGATCAAAGCCGATCCGAAGTGGTCTCCGTTTGTATCGTTTTCAAGCGTCTACATGAGAGCAAAGAATCCGCCAAAGTTTGTCATGTGCCAAGTGTTGCCGTGGAAGCACCAATCACACTCAAGTAATGTTTGAAAACAGGCACACGGCAACACACGTCACATGACGAAAATTGTAAAAACATTTTTTTGGATTGTCGAATCCGTGTAAACGGCCGAAAACGAAACAAACGTGACGGAAAACAAGGCCAGCACACCGTTTCGACTGTTTACACACCCAAATTTATCCGGCACAACATTTCCGTTTTCAAATTCTTCCACCTTGGCCAGCGTTTTGGTTTTCTTCCGTTTTGGTGTACAACTTTTACGTTTTGCTCCGCGTACCGTGTAAATGAACCATGGATCCGAAAGGATTTCGTTGCGTTTTCGCCCCCAGCGTTGTCGTGTAAACGCAGCCTAAGTCCGATAACGCGG
Source organism: Sycon ciliatum (assembly GCF_964019385.1). Classification (NCBI taxonomy): domain Eukaryota; kingdom Metazoa; phylum Porifera; class Calcarea; order Leucosolenida; family Sycettidae; genus Sycon; species Sycon ciliatum. Next base: position 5,102,816 of record NC_088643.1, read on the forward strand.
GTATCTGCTGGTACCACCACAAATTTGGTAACCAGGCACAGCGCTGCACCATACCCTGCTCCTTCAAGCCGTCGGGAAACGCTCCAGCCAGCCAATGACGGTGTCCAGTGCTCCTGGCAGGGGGATTGTACGTCACCGACAAGCTCTCCGAGCTCCGGTTCCTGCTCGATACAGGCGCCACTGTGAGTTGCCTCCCACCCTCTGCTGCTGACCGCCGTCACCGACCAACCTCTCGGTTATGTGCCGCTAATGGCACGGGCATTAGTACATTTCGTGAACGTTCAGCTACCATCGACATTGGCCTACGGCGCCGCTTCCAGTGGATTTTTGTGGTGGCCGACGTCGCGTCCCCAATCTTTGGCATTGACTTCCTCCGGCATTTCCACCTCCTGGTCGATCCTGCCGCTGGCGCCCTCAGGGACACCTCTACCCAGCTGGTTGCTTCTGTTAGCCCATCGGGCACACCATCCAGTGCGCCACTCTCGCCACAACCCGATGCCCCAGCTGACAGCTACATCAACCTGCTAGGCGAGTTCCCATCCCTCATGTTGCCGCCAAACCAGGAACATGTGCCAAATAACTCAGTACAGCAGCACATCACTACCAGGGGAGCACCAGTACATGCCAAAGTCCGTCGCCTGACCGGATCCCGCCTGACTGATGCAACGCAGGAATTCGAGCATATGATGCAGCTCGGTATTGTCCGCCCCTCGACCAGTAGTTGGTCATCAGCTTTGCATCTCGTTGAGAAGACTTCGGGTGACTGGCGACCCTGCGGGGATTACCGTGCCCTCAATGCTGCCACCGAACCAGACCGGTACCCACTTCCTCACCTTCACGATTTCGCTGAGCATCTTCATGGCAAGTCAGTGTTTTCCAAGGTCGACTTGAAGAAGGCGTATTATCAAATTCCTGTTGCGCCAGCCGATGTCCCCAAGACTACCATTACAACCCCCTTTGGAAGCTTCGAGTTCCTCCGAATGCCCTTCGGCCTCCGGAACGCGGCGCAAAGCTTCCAACGGCTCATCGATGAGGTCACTCGTGGGTTGGATGGCGTTTTCGTCTACCTAGGCGACATCTTGGTGGCTAGGTCCTCCCATGATCAGCACCGAATAAGGGCCGAACGCTGCATCGCAGCCTTTTCGGACCAAAACCAGTCGACTCAGCGGCCAAAAGACTACAACATATGGACCAATCGCGGTCATCCGCACTTTTATAAGAACGAAACGGCGTTTTTAAGGATTTTTTCCATACAAATCCCTATCTAGTAGGACGCAGTCACCCAGTTTCGGTGGAAGTGCGCGAGTTCGATTGGGAATAAAGGAGGAAGGGAGTGTCTCAGCTTCCTCGGGCCAAGAACCATTCAACTCAGCACCCCGAAGACTACAACTGGTGAAAATTTGATTTTAGGGTATACTTCCCCTTTAACTTCCCCTTTAAAGAACACGGAGCCCAAGAACACGCAGCCTGAAATACTAATAATTAAGAGAACGCCAGAAACCAAAGCTGAGAATGGGGCATATCATTTTCTACCGTTCTATAATTCAGCTTTTGATATACATGTCCACGTGTTATAAAGTGCACACTCCAGCACAATAAGTCTAAGAATGTGCTAAAACTCAGAACGCAGCCATATTGCTAAAACAATGACTCAACTGCAGTTCTTTGCGCACAGATCATACTAAGAGTCCATCACACATTTCCCTTGGGGTTGTGGACTCTTGGATCATATTCTCATTGACATTCACAATGACGGTTTAAGACCTTTGCACTTCACTGCGAATTGAAACTAGGGCTGAGTCGGGTAGCATTTTCTTCGGGTATCGGGTCCGGGTAGTTTTCCACGAGTAGCACGGGTACCCGATCGGGTAATGTTTCCATGGTAAGACCACAATGCACACCGGCCCCTTCCCTTGCGCATTGGGTAGACATGCGTGAATTATTTGTACACGTGCACTGTACATGATGTCATCTGTGACCTCGGGTTTTCTGGTACTATTCGGTACCCGACTACCCGAGGTCCTCACGGGTATCACGGGTACCCGACTACCCGTGCACACCACTAATTGAAACCTACTTCAAGCTGTCCTGAGAGTACATTACAACTTTCAGTTTCGCACGAATCTTACAAGAGAAGTTCATGAGTAATATAACATGATTGCAAACCCGAAGAACACGCCAATGCTTCATAAACTACATACAGGCTATTGGCTAGGCCGTTTTTTAAGGGACCAAAAAATGACGTTGAAACTGCGGTCTGCAGACCCTGGTTAGAACTTTGTCATTTGAACGAAGATGATGTGGGCTTCTATCTCAGGCCCCTCAAGAGTGAATACGGGTGCTGGTACGTTTCTTTGCCATGTAATACGTCTCCCACTGGTGACAACAGACAATGCATTGATTTTGTTTTGTTCCAAACCGTGGAGGCCACCACGACCCCATCAAGAACCGGACACCGATGAACGCTTCTGGAAGTGTTTCCACATCGGTGGAGAGTCAAAGGAAAGCATCGATGTCTACATACTATCTTGCCCAAAAATTTGGCGAATTTTTCTTTGCCACTTGCCTGATTTTTACGAATATTTGACAGCTCCCACAAGAACACTCCCAGCGACGTCGAGACAATGAGTAACGACCACTACAACTGACATCCATAAGGTCAAAGGCCCAATCAAGGTGTCCGGAAAGCAAAACTTCCGCAAACGAGCACTGATGGAGAGAAAATTGCAAACGACTCGAGACATCTAACATTTTCTTGACAATTTTTCAACGAAGATTTGAATATATTCAGCTCGGAAAAGTGGAGGGCCTGGTCAGACTGCGGCAAATTGTGGTTGCCTGACGAAAAAAGAACAGCGTCCAGAATTTGAATCGCGATCACACTACACATGTGGGGAGAGTGAAAATTCAAACTTCATTTCGAGCGTCAAGTGGTAATCTCCACGAACGACGTCAAATTCCTTCACCTTGGGGATCGCCAACACCTTCAGTGCAATCCTTGCAACCATCCTTAGGAGTTTTGTTGTTGTCCGTGGCCAATTAGCTCCTCGATATCGAGATGAAAAAATCAGTGATTATCAGCGTCAATGGCGTATCAGCGTCAAATCCTGTTTGGAGCGGTCCGTTCTTGCTTTTTTTTTGGAGCGTCAACTCTCGCTTTTGCCGCTCTGGCGGCAAGTTACTATGGAGATTCGGATTATAATCCTAGGATTATTTCGATTTTGCCGCAGTCTGACCAGGCCCTTGCTGCCGTCATCACACCACGTTCTCCGACTCCCGTTTACGTCTACGTCTATGGTGAAAAAACCAAAACGGGTGGTCGTGTCATCAGACAGGCACAGTTCTTGACGCGTACACGCAGTCAGGGTTTTGGAGAAATTTGAACCCACGTACATCGAAGTACAGGGTCGCTCGGAAAAAGGCTGGGGGAGATACGCACGTTCATACAAAAAGTCGTATACCCCCCCCCCCTCTCCATACCACGTCCACGTCTCCCGTTTCCTCTGCTGCCGTTTTCACCCCGTATACGGATCATCATGACAACCGACCAAAAACTCCTAACGTGGACGTAGACGCAGCGCTTTGTACCATGGTGTGATGACAGCCTTATAGGCCATTCACACGACGTGTAAACATTTGCACATGTGTGACCAAGATAACACTGGCAAACCGTGATCCAGTTCACACGGTGCTGGGCAAACTTTGCAACCGTCAATGTATCCATAGTGCCCTCCTGAAAATGCCGGGAAATGTTCAATTTTGAATTTTCCCTTGTTCAAGCACTGCATTTGCAGTACGCACTTTCAACAACCGACACTTTTCCTGGCGTGCAAAGATAATCGCGAGCAAAAGGGCCTCGGCCAAGATAAAAAATCAGTTGCACGCGTGTGTCCAAGTTTATCGTATCCGAGTAAATATCCTTGGAAACAGTACGATAAAAGTAAATTTGCCCGTCGTGTGAATGGCCTATAAGGGCGCGCTCGAGGTATATTATGCTCGGCAGGCCGCGAAAGAGAGCCCGTTACCTGGACCCCTACTCGCGCGGGTAGAGCGAAACTGAGCACCCTGGGATGCGAGCAGCTTTTTAGTACTCCCGGGTCCAAAATCTCACCACCAGGCCGGGATGATCAAAACGTCTGCCGGGTCTGCAGCCTACAAACGTGGATCTGCCGACACTGTGCTGTCGACGACATGTCCGGCAAGGCACCTCCTTGCGTGAAAGCAAGGAACGCTTTTTTTTTAGAAAGGAAGCTTCTTCTCCAAAATTTAAAATTTTTGAAAATTATTCCTTCTGAAAATATCATCGCGTTCTTGACCTCGAAGCTGACTGCTGAATGCGATTAGGAAAGAAGATTCCTGAAGATACACCAGACTGATTCTGGCAAGCCGTCTGTCGTCTAGATATGCAGTTGTTCGTCATGCATGGTCAGCAATCTTCCTCGTTCGTCCTTTCGTTTTCCTGACCACGATGATGACAAGCAGCTCTCATGCTCAGGTTAGTGCTGTACTTGTATGTCTGGGCACACAACACATCTGAGATTCACCCACTGACGTTATCGAACTGAAGAATGCAGCAAGGGTTCCTCGGATTCTCTTGATTTCGGAACAAATTTCCTTCACTTTCACCCTCTCAGTCTCTTCCCCATGCCCTCCATGCATGCACAATGCAGCTTGCATTTCAATTGCTGTTTTTTATACTTTGGCAGTGCCTCTGCTACACTTTCATATAGAGTGAGGTCCTGTAAATAGGATCGAACATTGTTGGTGTTGGTGTGTGTGTGTGTGTGGGGGGGGGGGGGGGGGGGGTACGTTTGCAGCCAGGATGTAGGAATGACACTTCTGCACAGCAGGTGGCAATAGTCAAAACTGGTCACTCTACAAATCCCATACCTGCCAACCTTTGCAAACCTGAGATCCAATGACATACCTAGGCATGAAAATGTATACAAAAGAAGCTCGCGGTGAGGCATGGAACTAGTGCACTTTTGGGTGCCTATTACCGCCCTCGATATCGGGACGGTCCCGGCCAAATCGGGATGGTTGTCAGGTATGAAATCCCAACCGAGAAAACCATTTAATTAAAAGATAAACTCGGCCAGGACATAGCGACTTTCTGTTTGCCGGGGGGGGGGGGGGGAGGGTCATCGTCCGCAATATTGGTAGAGTTACGGTTACATTGTATATGTAGATACATGTGCATCAGGGATTCATAGCACCTGGGGAGACGACATGAGACCTAAGTACCCAAAACGTTGTGAGTTGTGACCCCGGATGGGGTAGTTCTACGTGATCTGTGTTTCTATAGACCTTATTCGATAACGTGATTTTTGGACTCGCCTCCAGGGATTTGTTGTAAGCTGGGGCACGCGTACGTGAAACGAGTGGCAAGAAAGGCCCAGTTCGTACAAGGGAGTAGTAAAATACCGGTATTTTTCTACTCCTATGTTCCCACGCCGAGTCCACTGTGCACTGAGTGCAGGTCTCTTGCCGCTCCCTGGTTCCCGGGACCCTGGTTCACGTGATTGTGACGTTTATTGAATAAGGTCTACATGTATATGCGGGCATGCATAAATCAACCCTTCCACAAGGACGGCTCAAACAGGCAGCCAAGGAGTGAAAATTTCGCTCCTGGGGCTAGGAGTGAAACGAAGGCCTCAATTTGCCAGATGAACCTTCTCCATCGAAACGAACGAAGGTGTCGAATAATTCTTTTACCAGTTCACAGTTGCCGTTCACGCGCACTCCCCGGGGTGGGGGGGGGGGCTACTATGCACTTGTAGTGATACTTACCGTAAGCCAAGTGGAACACGACTAGTTGACTGCACAGACTACAGTACAGTATACATGCACATGTCTACAGTGAAGATCAGTGCGTGCATGCCTGCCATAATCGTATGTTGACCTTCGTTCGAATTGAAAAGAGAGGGTCGTTTCGAAAAAGAAAAAAAGCTCGATGGAAGTATGATGCTGCTGACAATTCAAGACTCACTGAAGTCGCCTTTCTGGAATGGATCATGCACTCTAGGTTCATCCAATTGGATATGGACTCAAATCATTGTTACACCATTATTGTTTGGTTAGTTATTGTACATCCCATAGCATGTACAATCAACCTTGTGAATAATCTACCTCGGGTTTACAAAACAACTCGCAAATAACGACACAATCTTCAGATCTAGTGAACATTTGATTGCATACTTCCAACCTCACGAGTAACAACAATGCGAATAGCGACACTTTTCTCATTCACAATCGAGGGTCAGTATTCCCCAGGTTGACTGCAATTGCCAATCAAACAGGAGGGGCGAAAGTCGACCACGGCTGAAAAGGCATAAAGAAAAATTAATGTATATCATGAGCTAGATGGCTGAAGGAGGAAGTAGGTTTTCTGAGAAAGCAAGAAACAGAGGTGAATGAAGCACCAGGTCTGTCCATGCAGTGGATAGAATTATTGCATTGAAAGACAGGCTCTTTACATCAGCTTGCTACTATTATACCTACATTTGCTTTCTGCCTTTTTCATGCAGGATTCTGAAAGCTGGAGCAGCTCTGCTTACCTCGACCACTGAACTTACAACTAACTTCCAACCAAGTACAAGGCAATATTATGATGAATCAAGCACGCTTGCCATCATGTCATCATTGCAAAGTACATCGACAACATAGATTTGGTGCCGACTATGTATGATGTAGAGTGTGCTCTATGTATCTATACTACTGATTGGCCTACATTGTACTTATGTGGGCTGAGAGTAATCGATTGTGCTATATGGCAGTTTACTTGTATGTCATAGATGTTAACATTGCACACAGCTTCTGAAATGCTTTCTGTTGCACTGGCCTACTGCGGCCCACTGCAAATAGATTGTAGTGGCATGGGCCATGCCATAATTATAGTAGTATACCGGTACTACACCAACAATTTCACTGGTGCACTGTACTTACTGGTACGAGTAGATCTACATCATGCACAGCCTTGTCACTGCTTTTCTCATTTTTTATTAATTTACTGTACTGTACACATTTTGGCACAGCTCTTCCACAAAGAGTTACTAGTATTTTCTTCTGCATACCTACTGTATACAGTGACCTGACTGGTAACATCTATGGCTGTGAAATCACAAATTTCTGGGTTGACAGCCTCGAACCTATACGATTTGTTTCTAAGAACGTGCTATAAGAAATTTTCTATTGAAGTATTCTACTGTAGCTCGCAGGACATGGAGTGCAATTACGTAAAGTTTGGAACACCACTCTTCTGTGATTTGGATGTCAAATTATGAAATTCAGTGTGTGAGGTAAACCCATGCATGGCATACACTGCTATAGTATGACTCGGGGTAAAGTGTTCCAACGCATACTCATTATAGTGAATAGTTGTGTGACCAACGTTGTTGCTGCTGGATAAATAGTACATATTCTGAGATAACTGAAGCTACACAGCCATCTAATGTTCAGACATGCATCGAAGGGGCCGTAACGAGATCTGCAAGGCATGATTCTATACCTGTATTTGATGCTCTCTAGCCTAGGACATTCACCTGCCTCATTTTCTCTGTGCTGCATTGATGAGTCCATTAGTAACTAAAGGACGAAACAGCATGCTGTCTGCAGATTGGTAATTGTGTAAAGACAGACGTGTATGTAGTGGTAAAGCTCAGATACATGTGCAACATAACAATCCCGGTGTTTGACAACAGCACAAACCTACACCGCAATTCTTAATTTTGGGCTGTGGTGTTCTTAGTATTCCAGGTTGGATGTTCTGTAGGCTTCCACGTTCTTGGGCGCACGACTTTACTGTGCCGAAGAATATTTTTCAGCCAATGAACCCAGAGCTTGGTGGCAGAGATGAGTGCCATGGAACAGCCTTTTGCATGTGGCTTTCACTACATGCACATGTATAACGCTCAATTGATGCGGAAAAATCAGACGAGGACTTTTGCAGTTATGAGCAAGGTCCCCACGAATGGTCATGTCACTTCACAGAATACATGAACTGATAGAGTAGACCTCGGTCCCCTCAGAGAACGCTTGGGGAAGTCGGGTTCAACCATAGATTTATACTTAACAGAGAACGCTTGGGGAAGTAGGTTTCAACCATAGATTTATACTTAATATTCTTTACAACAAGGATCGATGTGTTCCTTCGGATGCCCTTTATCGACTTTCACACACTTCTCCTCTCTCCTTTCGTCATAAGCACCATCTCTGTACACTGGTTCATAAAATATTTCTTCATAAAACCCCTTCACACATAATGAAGTACAACTGGTTTTCGACAAGCTCAACCCGTAACGCGCTTATCCTGCCTCTTGTTAAGTCAGCCCGGTATCTAAAGCCCCCCTTGTTTTCCGGTTATTCTCATTGGTTAACTGGGGACATGTCCAAAACCATACTAAGTACTTGAGCTGCTCATGAGCCCCACAATTATCAGGCCCGCCGGTCTGGTTGGTCAGGTTATCACCAGACCAACTTGTTGGCCACCAACAAACGTTTCCTACCGTGGAGGACGTGTGTACCCGCCATGAAACTACCGGACCAATCAAAAACTGCTTCCGGCGGCACTGATTATAGTACAGGTTTAAGTTAAAAAGCGGCTCCATTTTGTCATACATTAAACCAACTCTGTCATTGCTATGCTCCTCAAAAAGAGTAGTGATGTTTATTCACAAATGAATCACAATGCTATCAGAGAAATTTGATATTCTCCAATTTTAGGGGCACTGCAATACTATCCAAAATTAATGCTGCATGGTCATTGTTATGAAGCAGTCACTTCAGTACAGCAATTAAACAGGCTGATTATGTGAACGAGATTCACGGCAAATCTTCTTCCATCAGTGCTGTTCAGTCTTGAGTGGTCCACTGAGACAGGAAAACAACCTGTTCGGTCCTTCCATACGAGAAACAGAAATTGAACATGTTCCAGGGTGGAGGTGGCGAGTATCGGCAATGTAATGCACCTTTAGGCCAACATGACCATCATTCCGACATGGATTTTCAAACACCTTCGCTCGTGAGAGTGCCTCAGAGTGGTATTCATCAACAGATGGCAATCCTGTAAAACACATGAAAAGACATAGCAGCAACAGAAAGAAACCTAATGTTATAGAAACGAATTCGAAAAACAAAGTCTACTATTATTCTAATACAGTGAACCAAGGTACAACCACACTCCAGGAGGCAAGCAAAAGAGCATATAATCCGAAGGTTGCGATGCCTGGATGTATTGTATTTATGTATTTACGGATTCTCCACAGGCTAAATCGAGGGAGTCTTTGTCATGCCACACTGGATACAACATGCTACCAGAATCACTTTCCCCAGAATTGATGATCTTTTCTTAGGGTGTTATATAAGACACATCTGTAGCCACTTCATCTTGCTCACGAAATCATACACCACCACACAAACGGGTCCTTCGGCTATTATACTTTGGGTGGTACATGGTGATGTATGATATTGATAATCTATTGATACCATATTCAAGTCTGACTCTCACCGTGAGATCCTGGCAACAATATTACCTGGTACACGACATACAGTAAGATCGGGCGCCGAAGAACGCAGGGGCTCGAGCGCAGCCTAGGAAAGTTCTTAAATTTTTGATTCTAGCCAGACCGTTCTTATTCACACGCGCGCTGCGAGTCGAGTGACGTCATGACGTTTGTCATGTACATGTACATGTACGTGTAGTGCAATGACTTATGATGTGGTACTTCTAAACTATACTATAGTGGGTGTCGTAAATGGGAATGACTGTACATGTAGCAGTTACTGTTTACACATACTGCACTCATGTGGAAATTCCAAATTTTAAAAGTGTGCTTAAATCTGATAATTCTAGCCTGGACTGTTCTTAAATTTTGCCGGTTTTCCAGCCTGGGTGTTCTTCGGCGAGGTGTTCTTCGGCGCCCGATCTTACTGTATTCAGACACTGACATAAGCATCTTTTTGGAACAACAGGTGTGCCTATCTGCTAGTGTAATGTGACACACATGCAGAACACATGCAGAATCAGTCATAGCTAATTTTACCCCCTCACTGTTGTATGCGCAGACTCCACTTCGCGGTGTCAAGTACTCTTCTTTCGGTGGGCTACTCCACTAAGGCGCTTGTCTAAAAGGACTCACATTCATCCTGCAAACCAACACGACTTGCATAGTTTTCACTGTCGGCCAAAGTGCGTGCATTGCACACATTGAGATTCACTCCCTCCGTACAGGCCAGTACAGAGCTGCCCACCAATTGAGTCTGTTTTGCGTACTCAGACTTCTGATTTTCCGTATCTTGCAGTGTTTTGCGTACTGCCGTGTACATTGCATGCATACTTGCACTGTAATGTTTTTTGACACGCACATGCATGTCGGTGGCTGCATTTGGTAGTGTAAAACATGTGTGACTTGCACTCACGACATTATTATTTTTGTGCTACATGTACATGTTGTTGTGGTACGGCATGCACTCGCTTTGGTACAAGACTATTCATCACTCAGCTTACACTTGCAATGCTTCTACACAGCTGATTGATCCTCTCCGATTTTCTATACCATTTGCTCAATTTCTGTAGTGCGCACAAGGAGTGATTTTCCGTACAAATACAGAAAATATGGAGGGCTGGTACTTGGTAGCACTGCTAGTATGGTAGTACCAGGCTAAGCTGGCTGGAAGATCAAATACTTCTTTGGTTCTTTCAGTCATTTTCACGACATATGTTTTCTTTATCATGATCCCCGGGGTGTGACATTCTTATGAATGCAGAAACTCAGTCTTTCTAACCGAGTCTCACGTGCAATGTGAATTTGTTCTTCTTTTCTTCACAATGCCATGTATCGATTCATCGCTTCTTCCCACCCGAGATCCTATGCAACAGCGATTTAAAGATTGGCTTTATCAAATAGTTAATTCAGAGAGAGAGGATCAGTTGTGGATGCTGTGACAGCATAGAGTGTAGATTGGTGTAAACATCATTGCCCAGCAGAACCGTATTCACAGGGATCTGCGTTTAGCATATGGAAGCTATTTTTTTAGAATTTGTACACGTCCAATAAGCCTGAAGAGAAGAACACCTAACTTAGACTGTCCTAACGTTATCGAACGCACTGCCAAAGTAAAAACAACATTTGAAATGCAAACTCGATTGTGCATGCATGGAGGGCATGGGGAAGAGACTGAGAGGGTGAAAGTGAAGGAAATTTGTTCCGAAATCAAGAGAATCCGAGGAACCCTTGCTGCATTCTTCAGCTCGATAACGTCAGTGGGTGAATCTCAGATGTGTTGTGTGCCCAGACATACAAGTACAGCACTAACCTGAGCATGAGAGCTGCTTGTCATCATCGTGGTCAGGAAAACGAAAGGACGAACGAGGAAGATTGCTGACCATGCATGACGAACAACTGCATATCTAGACGACAGACGGCTTGCCAGAATCAGTCTGGTGTATCTTCAGGAATCTTCTTTCCTAATCGCATTCAGCAGTCAGCTTCGAGGTCAAGAACGCGATGATATTTTCAGAAGGAATAATTTTCAAAAATTTTAAATTTTGGAGAAGAAGCTTCCTTTCTAAAAAAAAAGCGGGCCTTGCTTTCACGCAAGGAGGTGCCTTGCCGGACATGTCGTCGACAGCACAGTGTCGGCAGATCCACGTTTGTAGGCTGCAGACCCGGCAGACGTTTTGATCATCCCGGCCTGGTGGTGAGATTTTGGACCCGGGAGTACTAAAAAGCTGCTCGCATCCCAGGGTGCTCAGTTTCGCTCTACCCGCGCGAGTAGGGGTCCAGGTAACGGGCTCTCTTTCGCGGCCTGCCGAGCATAATATACCTCGAATGAAGGGTGTACGTTTTGAACTGACGTGAGATGTCTCCTTGCCCTCCATGGCATGAATGTAGCTTCGGGTGAACCTTTTCTACTACAATGCCAGTGCAAGGCACTAACATCTACTTGTAGCTGTAGTATCTAACACTAGTAGTAGTGCCGCGTGCCTTCTTTCTCCCAGTCTGAAAATGATCCAAGGAACACATGATCGGAGGCCATTGTTTTAATTGATTGACCCGTTACATAATCTGTAATTGTTGCCAAATCCCTTTACTCTGCACGCCGTCATGGGAAAGCAAAGGGATTCTTCAAGTTCAGACACGTTTGCTCAGGAATACAGACGAAGATTAGGTAAGACTGCACCGTGACTTTTAACCTTGCATTTTCTTCACCTATTTGAGTATTTGTGAATTGACCACTCACTGCAAATGGCACGAGTAACAACATACATGTTTGTACCAGGGAGTCGTAAAATACCGGTATTTTACGACTCCCTGGTACAAACATGTAATCACATGAAAGTACTGTGTAGAAGTGCTGCGTGTACATAGGTTATGCGTTTAAGTCTTACCACGTACATGTACCACAGTAACTGCTGATCCAGACAAGATATGAGATGAAGTTTGAACGCTCATAGCATACTGAATTATGGTCTGGATCAGGGGGTCGTATAATATATTTGACGACTCCCTGGTCTGGATGACTTCAAGCATAGATACTATAGACTACGGTGCTGCTCAATGAAATCCGATCACGTGAATCGAGTTCGCGCCTTGCGCCAGTTCAACGTCCCAGTGCCTGCAGGTCCAGGGCTGCACAGCGCCCGGCATGGCATTCACTCGCTTGATCGGATTGCATTGAGCGGCACTACAGTAATTGTACTACTGTAGTATGTCATGTTACCTCGTACACAAGGATCTCAAGCTTCAGCATCAATCGATTGCATGCATCACCCACCCGCTGCCATTCAAAAAAACTTGCTCTCTGTGACTGGAATACTCTCGGCCCTTTCAGAGCTTCTATCATCTGCACATGGTATTGTACAGGCCTGCCGGAACCTGTCCAGTTGGTCCGGTTAACACCGGACCAACTCTGTAGCTAGCAATGTATGTTTACTGCTGAGGAGGGCATATGTCCCCGAAAAAAAGAGCATATGTCCCCGAAAAAAGGGCATATGTCCCCGCTATATCATGCACAAAGTATGAAGGACAATGGTACGACCGGACCAATTGAGAACTGCTTCCGGCGGTCCTGCTATAGTTGCATTTTTGTGTGCGTGTTTGTACGTATTAATGTGTGCACGTGCATGTGCATACGTATATGTCTCAGGTAGACAAGAGTTCCGTGGACGGAGCAAGAAGGACGCGCTCAAGGTGCGGGACAAGGCACAGGCACGGCAGACCAACCAGAGCTACATCAAGGTACATGCGCAGTAGTGATGAATTGCCAAACTCATTCCAGTGTAAAACCTTACACACACACACCATCTTCAATCCAAGTGGTCTCTTCGCAGAAAATTACAATAATTCAGGATGATGATGGCTCCTGGCCGAAAATTTGATTGAGAATTATTGTAATTTGCAGCGAAGAAACCACTTGGATTGAAGATGGTGTGTGTGTAAGGTTTTCCATGGCTGCAGTGGAGCTTGCGCACATTAAGAACTCATTCCAGTGTGCCGCTACATATTTAGCAGAAAGCAAACTACTGTTTGTGCTGCAGCATGGCAGTGGTCTTGTCAAGAATCTCCTTTTTGCCATCCACCTTGAATGAAGAGTCAGACGACACCAGCTATACACGCCAAGGGATATTCCAGGTGTTAGCGGCAGTCGGGAGTTCCCTTAGGAACAGTACTTTGCTTGGTTTAAGGGTGGCTTGTCATGTGACAACCGCTCTGTTCAGCTGCTACTCGCTCTCAGTCAAAGCGCTGCGTTTCGGGAAAAAAATAGTTTATTATTGCCTTGTACTTTCCAGACCTATCACCTATTGTCAGCACAATTTACATGGGATGAACTTGACCTTTTTTTTAATCAATTTACACCGGCTGAACCTGGCCTTTTATCGATTTACATAGGGTGAGTCTGGCCTTTGTATCAATGTACACGGGACGAACCTGGCCTTTTTTTTGCAGCGGCATGAAAACGAGTGCATACTACAAGGAGTATTAGTATACAAACAGACGAAGAGAAGTACACTACAAAAGCTGCAATACCCTGTTGATGCTCACGCAGCTGCTTACAATCGTAGCCTATGAGAGAGTCTGGGGTTGGTTCTGTTTCTTGTGCCCGTGCAGGACGTCATTTTGTCGGTGTCGGCACTGGCGCTGGTGTTAGCAGTCCTCTACATGATCATCTTCTACAGTCTACAGCGATAGCAGGGGCACATGAGCTGAACAGTGCAGCACTGTTGAGTCGTGTTGGCCCCCAGTGCAGTCGCGCACTATACTGCTGTAATCTGAGTCTCTCTGGCAGCAGCAGCAACCCCAGGTATAGCCATGCACTGTACATCTGCAATCTGTAGCATGCCCGAGAACTGTGGACGTGTGCTCTACAGACTGAGTGCAGTGGCAACCAGTACTGGGCGCCTCACTCGTGGAGAAGTCAAGTGCCACCGTATGAGACTATCAGTGCATCCATCCGGGCAGCAGACATGCGTGCGTGGTCGTACGTGCATGAACATCCAGTCCTGACAGCGCTTGGTTCAAGATCAGTCTACACCGTCAGCTGTCCAGTGTGGCAGTTCTCACGGAAATTTGTCTGCTTGACTTCAACAATCGTGTCTCTTTAAAAAATTCAATGTAAAACACTACATAAAACTATGTACATGTACAACAATCAGATCATGATGATCAATATTCAGTGTACATGTATTGTTAACAACACATGTACTTTGAAGTAACAAACAGTTCGAATGTTTATTCTTATTCTCTCAATGGTGTGTTGCACTCGGACGCTTTTGCTACATTTCCTGCTGGTTTGTGATGGCTATCATGATCTGTGGATTACACCTGTATGACTGCATCTGTTGAGGTACTTTTCGTTAATAAGAGTTACGCCAGTGAAGTCATGAGTTGTTGTTGTCGTCGTCGTCGTTTGTTGCTGTTGTTGTTTCAAATCTTTATTCTCACGATAGCCAGTGGCCAATAAGAGATAATAGTGTAAGAAAGGAGAAAGAGTGAGGAAGAATTGGGTGGGCAGAGCCTAGGGGTTAATGACTACTTAAGTGTACGGGCAGGGGTGGTCGCTACACGAGCATGTTGTTGTTGTCGTCGTCGTCGTCGTTGTTGTTGCGAATGGCAGCATCAGTGACTGGCAAGAGCACAGACTACAATGTCTATGAATTTAGATCCTGTCCACTACCTTTGCTATAAGAGAAGTGCGTGCACATCCAGTTCATCTGCAGATTTGCGTGGTTCTCCTGCAGCGGGCGTATAGTGTACTATGTACCATCAAGAGTACATAACCCCCGGGGCCGGGGGTTATGTACTCTTGATGGTACATAGTACATGAATAAGGGCCACACCCTTAGATGCGTGAGATTTGTGAATAGAAGACAATACCTGTGCATTATGCCATCATGGTGGCTATACATGTACTGTTCACCCAGCAATACTGCAAAACCGGGAATTTTCGGCGGTGTAAATACTGCAATATTTTCGGTATTTCCCGAAATCAATGGTTTGGTAGCGCGAAAATTTCGGTGAACCAGTTTTCCAGATCCAAAAATGCATTTTGCACACTGTGTGACATGGCATGGTTGAATTTTAGGTGGCGTTCTATTTTACGTAAAAATTACCTGTACCGAAGTTACCGAGAATAAAACTCCACCGAAATTTTCCGGAAAATCCCCGAACCACTATTTCCCATTGTTGTTTCGCGAATATATTTCAGCAAAATGACCAAACCAGTTCCAGGCTTGTAGCCAAGTGGCCCAAAGCGCCACTATGGCATAGCATGCCACTGTACCCCCTCCCCCACTTTCAGAATCAAAAGTACCACTGTCCACATCATGATCAGTTTTCTTGGAACCGTACACCTCTATTTCCCATGCAGTGCAGAATGCATTAATTCCGTGAATGTAGGTGCTGACAAGTAGACCATTGGCGCTTTGCTGGTTCATTGCCAGTACTGTACAATTGAAGAGGGAATAATGGAGTTTTTTGACCATACTGGACAGCCATGTTGGGTCCTCTCTGTCCACATGCCATGAATCAGGATCAAGGAGTCGTAAAATACCGGTATTTTACAACTCCCTATTAATCAGGATCACCTTCCACACAAATTTAGTCACATGACCAAGAGGTGAAACTCCACTATGGCTAGACCAGGGAGCCAGTAGTCAAATTTGTGACGACTCCCTTGACTAGCATGAAGAGCAGGAAGGAGTTTTGGTGCTGCGCTACTTCTCCCCGATCAAGAGTATACTCCTGCTCATACGTGGTACTCCGAGTGTGGAGCGATGCCGATTTCAAATTGTCCTAGCTGCTCCTCTTCAATTACAGTATTTACTGGCTATCGACTATCGTACAACCCCAAGGCCATGCATGGCTATTATAGGTGCCATCTCACGAGATAATATTTGACGTGTAAAGGAATTTCTGCTGCTCTCTTAAGACTCTTTTCAGTCAACTGCCAAACAGAATAGCAGCAGAGCACGCCGCCAATTCAATTGCACTTCAAAGCACATGTACACTGAGGATTTAAAGGGTCATGGGCAACGGAAGCAAGCAAAGAAATGGCAGAAGTTCAATCCATGATCATAGTGATTCAACAGCCGCGCGTTGGCATCACGGCTCGTTTATGTTAGGGACATGGGCTACAGCAATCTGATGCAAGCCTGTAGAATTCGTCTGTATGAGAGCGTGCCTCTGTATTGCATTGCCAGGCAACTCTGTATGTTGCAAGCAGTCTCGGTGTACGCTGGAAAATACGGCTCTTGTACCACTGGTGCATGCCCCTAACGTGGTGTCCATTCAAAAGAAAACGAAATCAACTGAGCTGAGAAAAAACCCAGCTAGTGGTTAAAAACATGCGTGGATTCGTCTCCTCATCGTGTCACCGTCTCGTCCAGCGGGAATGCCTCCACGACTTTCGAGTGGCTCTTCTTGCGATTAAGCACCATTCTGCTCATAAACTTTGTGGCGGCAATCAGCTTCATCAGGTCGACACCCTGCAATGAGAAGGCAGACAGAAAAGAGAATCAAGTCATGGTGTACCGGTACGTGAACTTAGATCAGAAGTTCATGGCGATATTGTGATGGCGTGTTCAACTAATTTCATTTGCACGGCGTGACACTTCCTACAGTGCATTTCAAAACTATAGACGCGTAGGGTTTTTGAAATATTTCAAATTTGGCTGGAACTTTTTGAGAATAGTTTTCGGAATATTGCTCAGGATCGCTCCACAATTACTCTCATTATAGTTTCTAAAGGATTGGATAACAGACGCCCAATTTGGAAAAATTTATGCACAAAGTGATCACAGATTTTATGTGGTATAGATGCTGGCATAACGGTTTTTGCCTAGGTACGCGTCTATAGTTTAGAAATGGACTGTAGCCCTTACCCTGGATTTGACATTCGGCAGAACTGTGGATACCGTAAACATGTAATTTTCGGTGAAACTTTAATTTCGGTAGAGAAACCAGGCACCTAAATTTAAATTACACCTACAAGGCACTAGAGTATGCACTGAATGTGAAGGGAACGCTGGTCACCTATTCAAACTCTAAATTACACCCGAAACCTGACAGGTCCCCGGCACCGAAATTTTAATGCACCTAAAATTACATGTTTCACAGTACACCTGGACCAGCTTGATCATTGGCAGTGATAGCAGACAACGGCTACATGTAGTATAGCTCCAGCAGATCCAGCTATAGCAATCACTCTTCATGATCGAATTCAATAAGAATTTTAAGACACATTCTGGCTTTTATATTCATATCTTTAGCACACACACCAACACCAACAGAAGCAGCAGCACCCACACGGCAACAACAGCAGCAACAACAACAACAACAACAACAACAACAACAACAACAACAACAACAACAACAACAACAACAAC
The DNA here is from genome assembly GCF_964019385.1 of Sycon ciliatum. NCBI lineage: Eukaryota > Metazoa > Porifera > Calcarea > Leucosolenida > Sycettidae > Sycon > Sycon ciliatum. The sequence goes on from NC_088643.1 coordinate 5,120,700, forward strand.
AACAACAACAACAACAACAACAACATCTCTTATTGGCGATGGTGCCATCGTGAGAATAAAGAATTCAAACAACAACAACAACAACAACAACAACAACAACAACAACAACAACAACAACAACAACAACAACAACAACAACAACAACAACAACAACAACAACAACAACAACAACAACAACAACAACACTTACTGGCCACAGGCCATCGTGAGAATAAAATATTTCAAAAACCAACAGAAGCACCGAAAGCAGCAACAGCAGCACCCACAAGGCAACAACAACAGCAACAACAACAGCAACAACAACAACAACAACAACAACAACAACAACAACAACAACAACAACAACAGCAACAGCAACAGCAGCAACAACAACAACAACAACAACGTGTGAGAATAAAGATTCGAGACAGCAACAACCACAACAACCACAACAACAACAACAACAACTACAAGAACAAGAGAAAGAACAACAAGAACAACATCTCTTATTGGCCACTGGCTATCGTGAGAATAAAGATTTGAAACAACAACAACAAACAAGAACACGGACAACACCAGCAGCAACGTACCGTGTGTATTTGCATGCCAGCCAACATGAACACCAAGTCCTCGGTGGCAACATTGCCCGAGGATCGTGGCGCGTACGGACAGCCACCGATTCCACCAGCTGATGAATCGAAAGTTGTCACACCCATCTGCACAAGCACAATATGGAAAAGTCAGTTCCCAAAGGAGACGAACACCCCTTCGATATGATTTCTCACAAAGCTCACAAGATCCAATGATGTAGAAGAGGTTACAAGAATGGCATCAGTGACAAGTTAGTTCATGACTTGTGTACATGTGCCAGTTATGAGTGTAGCTTTAGGTGCGATGAAAGCACTCAAGCTAGAGCCTTCGCCTCAAAGGGCTGCTGCCAACATGCTCTCTCCCCCAGCGGCTCACAGACCTCACGGTTGATCCACGGGAGAGTGATACACGTACAAAGCAAGGCAGTCAGCAAGAGGCTGAGGACTGCCGCCGTGGCGGTGACTCACCTCCAGACCGGCCAGAATGTTAGCGAGCGCCTGGCCGTAGGAGTCGTGGCAGTGCAGGGCCACCTGCTCAACCGGTATGCGCTGCAGAACGCTGTACAGCATCGAACGTGTGCTGCCTGGAACGTCACAAGCACCAGCAGCAACAGAGAGGAGAGAGAGACAGCGAGGATGAGTCTTTAAACAGGAAAGGCATATTGTCAGTCAACGAATATCAGGCGCATATTAATTTTCGGCCATTTTCTGGCCGAAATTTTTTTTGCTGAAGGTTCAAGGTGGCACTCTATACGGGCAGCAGCATTAACAGGCTGAAATTTTAATGCGGCCGAAA
>NC_088643.1:5127064-5157064 GCF_964019385.1 Sycon ciliatum
AACATGCTGCCACTCAATATCAATGCATGGCTGGTATTGTGACGTAGTTATCTAATGAACTGTCGAGTTCTTTTGTGGCAGCTCGCAATTGTCAACACAGATCAATGCATACCGCAAAGCAGTGCAAATACAAGCTGAGTCTTCTGATTTTAGTGTCTAAACAAACTAGATCCAGACTCGATCACAAAGAAGACCACTATCGGGACTACGATCGGGTTCAAGTCCTGCTTGGAAGAGGAAGGAGTTCCCAACCAAGCAGCTATTGTAAAGCGTGAAATTTTCGCGGCGTTTTTAGTTCGCGTTTTCAGAATCCGGACAGGTTTGCGAGGTTTTAATTTTGCGATTGCAGAATGGCATTCTTGCTAAACCTGTGGCATTCTTGCTAAACCGTTCATGGATCTCCTTTTCGCGCTGTCTAAATTTCGCGATTTCCACGCGGTCGCGGATTTCGCAGAAATTAGACCATGGCAATAATTTCACGGCTTACAGTATTACCCACAGTTAACTGGGAGCTCGTGGCCTGGCACGAGGCTGACAAGGGTGCAGCGAATGAGGTTTCTGTGTTCGACCACTTGGATGGGGCTGCATCTGATGCTATGGCCCTTGAGGCTGGCGGGGTCCCTACGGAAATACGGAACTGAAGAGATCAAATGAATAAACAAGTTGTCATGTTGCGTGGTGATGTCTGCGGCATTCATATTCTTCATACCTCTTACAAGTACAATACTGTATATACACAGAAGCCTTGCTTGGTAGTTTAACATGTTTTTCAATTTTGACAGCATGTTACAAGGTGAGACCGGGACTCAGTCAACCGGGTTATGGTTGTAGTCAGGAGCACTACGCGTCCTCGCCTTGTAACATGCTGTCAAAATTGAAAAAGTACAATACAGTCTGTATCGGCTATAGAGTGACCGGATATAAGAATATATCGGCTACAGTGATATTGGTACGAAATATCAAAAGCAAAACGTATTTTGTCCAGTACAAATATCACTATAACCAATATTATCGGATGTAATGATATATCGGATATTATGATGGCAACAAAGAATCAAAACATGCATAACACACTATATTATTATCGGCTATAGTGATAACTTTAAAAATACATGTAGCAATAATATCAAAGGCCTTATTTTTTTACTTTCTTCACGTTGCTTATTTTTATAGTGATACATGTACATATGTACATGTACATGTACATACATGTAACAGAATTTTTTCACGGAAATGCGGGCACTGTTAACTATGCAGCATGCTCATTTGTCAAAACGCCATGCTAGCTGGAAGTATTTCCTTGCCTTTCATGTTCGATCGAAAAAAGAAAAAAATCGATCGTATCGCATATAGTGATGCATCGGTTATAGTGATAAAATCAAGGAAATCAAAAGGGTACGCTATAGCCGATACAGACTGTATTATAAGCCATTTTTCGGTGAAATGCCCATTTTTCGTGACTCTAGTGTCTAAAGGTGCCTGGATATGGGGAGTCTGGGTTAGGGCAGTTTTATTGTACTCGTACACGCAGCACTTTCATCATCATCAGCATGGGAACCAACGATCTCCCTTCAAGGAACTGAACAAAAACACGCGTTCTCACTTACAGATTCGTTTTGAAGCCCATCACGTGGCCCGACCTCTACAATCTTCACTTTCTCTGGCCAGTTGGGGTGACGCGCCTGTATTCTGTACTTCGGTGGGTCCTCACCGCCTTCAGGAATCACGGCTCTCCCCGTCCGTGCTGGCCCTCTGGGCAACTCAGTATTGGTGAGGGTCTGTACGGATACCACAGCAACAGAACAAGTCATTGGACAAGTACATACATTTTACGTGGTCCTCTCCTTTTTAAAGGAGAGGAAAAAGGCCAGATAAACACAACGAATTCAAAGGATCAGTCGGGGTTTGGGTTTGGGGTTCTCCCAATCCTTTAAAAACACAACAAAGGTCACCATTTACGGTGTATTAATTACGGAACACAAATGTTGACAAAGGAAATAAGGGTACTGTAAGAGTTGAAACTCTAACGGAGCACAAAGTATAGCGTTCTAAAGATGAAAAACCCATCGTTAACTCAAGAAACGTTACACGTATGTTATTCCTTCTCTCCTCTGTGCTAGAGAAATAGAGACAGTAGGTAGTCCTACATAGAGCATGGGGTCTCCGAAAACCAGGTGGCCTCTCAATCAGGCTTCCAGCAAGATGACAAAGAAAAGCCACTTCAAACTGCATTGGACTGAGAGTTCAACTGAAAAACTAGAAAAATGACAAACTAACTAACTATGGCATTTTCGTGGCGTGTGATTCCTGTCGGAGCGTCATACTCTCCCGATAGCACGGTGACAAAGAACAGCCACTTCAAACAGCATTGGGCTGAGTTTCACTGAAAAACTAGAGATTTATTGAAATGTCTTAATACCGTTGTGCCATGTACTTATTCAGCAGAGATTTGAGTCTGACATACACCAAGAATTGTCCGATATAAGAACATATACAGTCCTAAACTCGTATACTGAACCAATGTTTTAAAAATGTAGAAAGAGTGTCCCTTCTTCTTTCAACATTGTTGCCTGATGATTGCGTAAGCATAAAACTCAGGGTAGGGACAAACTAGCATTGTTTGCCTTTGTTGTTCTGTGTTCTTTCTACATGAACGTGACCAGATACTGTATAGCAGGAAATTTTCGGACGGAATTTATTTTCGTACGATTTCGTACACGGCCTCTTTTGTACTAAAATTAATTCCGTACTAAAATGTGTTCCTGTGAAGGTATGTGCGCTATACATGCGTACCGCATGCGAACACGTGCATTTAGCATACAGCACTGTACGAAAATATAATCCGTCCGAAAGGTCGAAATTCGGCTTTGTCCGAAAATATTTCCGTCCGAAAATTTCCTGCTATACAGTAAGACTCTACTAAACGACTGTACATTTTTAAAAGGGTGACTTCGATTTTGAAAACACGCCTTCAAAACAGCTTGCCCAGACGTGTTTGGATAACTGGACTGCAGAGATGCTGCGTGCAAAAAAACCGCAAATGCAGTGCATGCTGAACGTGTGCACGAAGACATGCACATCGTACATGTACGTGGGAAATTATTCCCACCGATTGCCTTATCCAGACATGCAGCCTCTGAGGGCCTCTGCCCAACTGTGTCCAGATGAAGCAAGGTTGGACTGTATGTACATTGTACATGCAGAACATCAACCTAGACACTGCACTGCAGGAAGTAGCTGACCAGTAGTCAGCAATGTGGGGCGAATTGCACTGACTCGTGCGGCCCAGCGTTATAACAATCCCCAGATGACCAGTAGTCGTGCATACGGGCATGTCTTGTTGCCACTTGTAGGCAATCGATAGGCGAACAATTCACACTTGGTTCAGCGGTGGCCATTCTTTACTACTGCTACATGTATGCTTGTAGCTTGCCACACACTACAATAGTACGTACTGTATAAGCAGAAAAATTCGTCTGGAATTTAATTTCGTCTTTTTCGTCCAAGGAGCTTTTGGACTAAATTAAATGTAAGACTAATGTCGATTTGCCCAGCTTTTCTATACACTCTTATGATCCATGGACGAAATTTTCAACCGGACAAACTCCTTTTCTTTGGAGTTGGACGAAATTATTGACCGACAAAATTTTCTGCCTTTACAGTACTATGTAGTCCACCTGCCTTACTGTGTTCAATGTGTAGACACACAGAGCATAGGCGCACATATAGCTAAATCGTTAAACTCTGGGGGTTAAGAATAAAAAAAACTGCCCGTCCTCAACTGTGACGATACTGCACACTATATACACCGTGGCCAAAAAATCCTACCCACTTCCGGAAAGCAGCGCCAAGCAGCGCCAAGGCTCATGCGGCCCCCGGATGATTTTTTCCCGGACCGTGAATGATGTAATGGAAAAGGAAACGTGACCCGTGGATCGGATTTCTTTGGCCACGACGGTAATTACTGGTAGTGATTCCAACCGAGAGCCATGGCGACAGCAGAGCTGCATGGGCACGGGGCACTTCGTATGGAGTGTAACACGCTACAGGAACTGACTTACTGCGGATCAAGTAAATGTACATGAGCTCGGGCTAGTGCAGGTTCGTATCCAACGCTTTGAGGGTTGAGTAGGCCAACCGATTACGGAGACACCCATCACAGAAACAATAACGATTATCTAATGGATATTAGCAAACATGACTTGTATGGACTGTCTCCTGACATTGCCTATGTGTAGTATCAAGAGTGCATAAACCAGAGTGTGCAACTCGGGATGGTTCCTGTGGGAGCGTAATTCGTGCAGTACGTCATTTCTGACGGCATGGTAAGCCACAGGTACGGTGAAAAGTTACGTAACCAGTCACGGTGGTGCAGGTCACTGAGTTTGTCCTGATTTCGGTTTTTTGATACGGATGGCCTGGTGAATTTACTTGTCAGCGGATGTACGCAGCATACGCAGTCACACAAAAACACCGAAATCCTAAAACAGGACGCCTAAAATCATGCAAACTTGGCTGATTTCCGGTCTGTGAAACGCAAAAATTTGAGCTGTACCGTCCTGTACGCAAGTCGCGGCTTGGCTGACCTCACCAGGGTGACGTAGTGCACAAACTGCGCTGTTTCAGATCTGATATGCACAGTTGCACACTCTGGTTTATGTACTCTTGGTAGTATGAGGAGCGGAGGGAAAGGATGTCACGTGTGCTACAATCATGTCATGCAGCTGAAATCATGTTTGGAATTTCAGGCAAAAAAAGACTAAAGGGCATCATTGTTACTGTTTCTCTATTTCCTGAGATTCGGTTTCCCAGATATGGAGCTCAGATTTTACAGTGAAACGGTGAGCCGCATTTATTAGCTTCACACAAGCACTGCATCGACCTTTGTGTGGTAGCTAATGGTATTAAACGTGACAAAACAGACAAAAAAAATTACAGCAAAAAGGGCTAAACTCACCCTTACTGCGACCCCAGCTGGTCTGAATGGTCCAAGCGCGCGAGATAGCATTCTGAATCTAGATGTTTGAGGTACGTGATGAGAGAAATTGGAAATATACTTAGGACTAATTTCTTTCAAAGGGCATCGATTGCTAAAACTATTATTCCACAAACATGATCGAGGCAATGAAAAATCCAATCGATCGACATTGAAGAGTTGCTTGCTGATTGTGCGGTGCCATGCGATATCATGTACACACACGTGACACTGCAAAATAATAATTATTTTTGCGAGTTGAAAAAAGCTCGACCTTGATGATGTATGGATCCATGGATTTGGTCCCTGATCGATCCGTGAGTGATCGGATATGCATACACAGACGATATGCTGATCTGAATGGAAGTACAGTATTTGTGTATTGTTACTTTTGTAGTCATGAACAGGATCAAGGACTGGTAAGTGGTATGTATTACTTGCGGCAAGAGTGCATGTACTCTTGCTTGCAGTAGTGAGCTGAGAGCTATGGCAGAGATCCCTGGTAAACATGGTAAAAGAGCGCCATACTCTTTCTTGTCTTGCATGGTTTCAGACTTCTTAGTTCTAAAAAATACCCCCACACTACTCGAGCACTTCCATCGAGAATCAACAGGTGGTGGATAGCTTTGGTACCACCACTTCACATGCAAGTCACCGGGTTGGCCGGCAGACTCAGTGCAAGGGAAAAGACGGATACCATAAATTGGCATTACATGTACAACCTGTGAACGCGCTGGTAAAAAAAGAGAGAGAGACTGGAGACGATTGCGATATCGCAAATACTAAAATGAAGCACTTTGCCAAATTTCCTAAACTTGAGGCCAGCAAAATTATCGCACCATGCATTCCAGACCAGCAGGTAAGCATTAAAAGTAGCATTAAAATTAGGAATAACGGAAAAAATATGAACGGAAAGCAGATAATATATGTACAAGCTTTTGGCAATGCTACGTGACCACAGAACGAAAGAAGGGTTAAATAGAGACGAGCATATCACGTATCTACACCACCAGCATATCACACAAACACGCAATACACGAGCAGACTAAGCACATGTCGCAAGGGAGCACACCGCACTCCCCGAACGAATAGCGAGAGAACGGGCAGCAATTATCACACGGCGGTAACGGGATCGTTCAGCTTACCGACGTCGGCGTCCGACTCGTCCACCTGCAGTATGCGGCCCGGTACGGCACTGCTGTACTCGCGCAGGTACTTGCCAACCACCTTGTACTCCTGCTTTTCCCGATAGTGCTCCTGAATGGCGTCGACTTGCGAGAACACTCCCTTCCACGTGCACACCATCACCAGGTCGTTCTCCAGGTGGCGGCGAGTGCGCAGCACGTGGACGCGCTTCAGCGCAATGTTGTGCGGCTCAAACGAGCCCGGCGTCAGCGTCCACAGGTCGGTGCTGTCCACGGCGATGCGCTCCTCCAGCGTTAGCGTGTCCGGGTCCACCACCCACTGCAGAGGCTTCTGCATGTAGCGCAGGCGTGTCCAGCGCGGCGACACAATTCCCAGGCGCGTCATCCTGCAGCGCAAGAGGGAGAGAGAGCAATAAATCAGAACGACTCAGCAGTGCATACTTTTAAAAGTTTAAATGAACTGGCCCTACCATAATGTTCGTTGTCGTTTCGTCTGAATGAGCTGTAGCAGGGTGGATCTGAGATCTTGTTGCGGGTTATGCTACCCCCATCAGCCCCCCCCCCCCCTAAAAAATCAAAATCAGGACCAGGATTAGGACATGTACACACATACACTGTTGCAGTGCTGTGGAAGTTCAGGGCAGGAGTTACCCTCACTCCCTTCCCGACCCTGCACCGATAAAATCGTTGGTTTTAGCATTTTACGTCAATTTTAGAGTCATGCAGATTGTGTTGAACCGGCGAGGCAAACCCAGCCCTAGCCCTGCCTGCACTATTTGAAAGTACGGTGAAACCTTCAGGAATGCCCACAATACACAGATTTTACACTGGTGAAAGCCATGTACGAATAACGTTACTTGTGGTATAATAATATTATTTAATTTTGAAATTTATCGAGATGCAGACATGCACCATGTTGACGATTCTCGTAACCAGCTTCCTATTCAGTTTATTTACTTTTCGCCATCACCACTGACTATTACCCTACGATATCCATAGTGTATTCTTATAGGGATCAGTTATAAGATAGATAACACATTACGAAATGTACACTGTACGAACACACCACCTCTTATTCTTCCCAAGCCGAACAGTACGTACCACAGGATGGCGGTAGGGGGTGTCCGCAGCCAAGGAGCCATAGCAGCAAGACGCTACAACTATTCACCACCACACATCAATCCTGCCTCACGACTGGACCTGACAATGACCTCCTTGTAGAAGTATTACAGCTTCGTGAAACAATTTTCGATTTCGAAGCAATGGCATGTATGTGATGTTTTGTTGTCCAACGGCAACGATGCATGAGATGGTCGGGTCGTGCACTCCCGAAGATTTTGCATTATCTGTATGGATTTTGCTCTGAAATCTAACAATTAATTATTTACAAACAAGAGCATGTAAAACCGTGAAATCGATGCAAAACCCGCAAGCTAAAACAAAACACTTCAGTAAACAACTGAAAACCGTTTGTGACGCAATCTTGCGGGTACGGGATGACATCAATCTTTTACTTCATGACTAATCCCCTCTTCAAATTCCCAACAGTGCAAAGAGTACTGGAGAGATACAATTTTGTTAGATGAAGGAATTATCAATTGTTTATAGCTCTGTAGTACATGTAGGAGAAGCCCCAGTCGATGGAGATAAATCCGCCTGGAAGCCTTCAGTACTGTTCGCTCTGCTTTATTGCGTCCCACTATCAACCAAAATTTAATAGCAATGATTCTGTAGAGTTTCCAGGTTTACGTTATATTTCCTGAAAGGGTTGATTGTCGTTCAGAATGGAAGCTGAGCGTCCGAGAAAGAAAACCAAGAAGAAACACAGGCAAAGAGAATCAGGTACATTTTCAGGTGTGCGCTTTGACATTCAGCAAGCCTATCTCCTATCTCATTGCTGCTGGTTGTGTAGGACGCACCATAGCCTTCAGCTGAGCAAACAGATCTCTCTCGAAGTCATTGCAGCTCGTACAGGCTTGTTGAATAATCCTACTTTCCATCAATATGTCAATGAACTAATTGCGTTAGTGTTTACCTGTAATGCGTGACAAGATGAAAGCTCAGAGTGCTCTGAACGATTTTGGAATTTAAATGTTTGAAATTGTAATTGTAATCTGAAGCACTTGAACATGCTTCAGACTATTTTCTGCTGTTGTTGGCAGCTTGAAATTGGCGATGAGTGTGCAAGTTATTTATTGGAATGGTGTAGCATTCTTATTTAACTCCTGTTGTTAGGATGAAAAGCAGAGTTGTGTTATAATGCGTTTGCGTGGTATTCAGTTCCGAAGGCCAAGATCATGTATTGCTCTTACATGTGCTTTGCAGAAGGCGCGAGCTCCCGGAGTGCGCGAAGGCCACCTGGTTCTGCAGCCGCTGCCAGCACTTCGGCGTCGGCTGCAGCGGAAGGATTTGCGACCGCGTCTGCTGCAACTGCCGATGTGAGGGAGGCTAGTACTGATGTGAGGGAGACTACTGCCGATGTGAGAGAGGCTGCTGCCGATGTGGGGGAGGCAACTGCCGATGTGGAGGAGGCTACGGCTGATGTACCAGTGGAGGATAGCGCTCCCTCTCTCGCTGCATGTGCTGCTGTGGATGATAATGTCGTCACCGCCAGTGAGCCTGAAGTAGCCGCTGATACCTCCTGTGAGCAGGTCCAAGGTGTTACCAAGGCTGAAACTGCTGCTGAATCTACTGCTGAATCTGTTCTGGCTACTTTGCCAGCAGAGACCATGGCGCTTGAGCAAGTCACGGAAGCGGATACTCAACAGGAAGAAGTACGCACCGGTGAAGCATCTGCAGATGTGGGAAGTGCGATAGCGGAAAACGTACTTTCATTGGCCGATGCACCTGCCACCGCAGACGTGCAAGCGGAGCCCAGCTCATCCGCTCCACTTTTAGTCGAGACTACAAGTACTCCAGAATCAGCACATGACAATGGAGCTGGTCTGGCAATGGCGTCATCCGAGGAAGCACAGGCTGCTGCTCCTGAGCCAGCTGCTGCTGAAGATGTGTCGCAGGCAGCATGTACACTGGATGATGCCCTATCCGGTCTCACTGTAGATACACAGACCATGTCTCAGCGTGAAGCAGCTATCCGCCCCGCAGTCGTGTCGCTTGGCGAAGCAAGCAACAATGTCGAGGTGTTGACTGCTATGCCCGAAAGAACGCAAGAAGCTCCTGCTGCTGCCGCTGCCAGTGCTGCAGAAGCGGCGCTGTTCTCGCCTCAGTTATCGTATGAGATGCAAGCTGCAGCAGCTGCAGCGGCTTCGGCCAGCTGTGCACCCACCGTAATTATGGACATGCATAGTCCGGTTCACTCACAGCCAGCTACGAGTGACGTTACGTGTAAGTATACTCTTCTGCTGCTGCTTCTCATTTTCATTTTCACATTGTGTTGTTCGATTTCACCCGGTTTTACTATGCCGATATTTGAAAAAGTGATGTAACCACGCACATACACACACATACACACACGCACGCGAGCGCGCACACACACACACGTACACACATACGCCCACGTATGCACACACACACACACACACACACACACACACACACACACACACACACACACACACACACACACACACACACACACACACACACATACACCCATAAACACACATCCTCTCTGTCTCTTTCTCTCTGCCTCTCTCTCTCTCTCTCTCTCTCTCTCTCTCTCTCTCTCTCTCTCTCTCTCTCTCTCTCTCTCTCTCTCTCTCTCTCTCTCTCTCTCCTTCTCCGTAATCCTCTCCCTCTCTTTCTTTCTCATCCTCTTACTCACTCTGTGTGCGCGTGTTGTGCTCAGTAATGCGTCCATTGGCCGAAGACGAACTTGGACAACTCTACCAGAATCCGTTACTCGCTCATAATGAGAACTTCATACGCACGTTCCTAGGCGTAAGCTCACTGTGGGAGAATGTTCTATCATGGTCACGGTTCCTTGCAGGTGCCCTGCCCTGTATTCAGTCTTTTGAATCGCCTTCTTGTGTACTTGGATTCATTGTCCATGTTTCATGCACGTACTCTGTTCTTTTGTCAGCAGTGGATCCAGCGATCTCTACAGGGGGGTTCCAGTATAGTCAAAACTAAATAGCTGATACATGTACATGGACACGCATATGGTTGCCAGTGGTACATTTACGGAATTTAGGGGGTTCCGCGGAACCCCTGGTACCCCTCCTGGATCCGCCCCTGTTTGTTTTATCTTAGACACGTACAATGTTCTCAACATGTTGTTGGCATTCGTACTACTGTTTGTGTCTGATGGTAGGATGTCAGAGTCTGGCATGTTTGAACTGGGGAAGCGAAGCTGCCCTTTTTCACACTGGCCCTTTTGAAGTCGATTTGTAGTTTCAAAGTTTGTCTTAGCTAAGAAGCGCAGCTGTCGGTGCAGTATGACTTTGCTCACTGGATTTCTGATGCGGCATTGACTCTCGTTTTTGTTTTCGCTGTCATTCTTGTTATCTCTGCTGCGGCCACCGCTGTCACCTACGCAGTCTTGTCACCAGGAACGGCATCCCCTCGCCGAGTTGGTCGGTAATTACCTGCGCCATCGCCTAGCCCTGGCTAACATCGACAATGAAACCCAGGTAATGTGTTTGAGTTGCTCTACGCCTGGCTAGCCAAATTAACTTGAATAGGGATGCAGTCGCACCCCCTATTCTTTTACACTATCTACAGAGATGTACAGTTGCGCTCCGTGAAATCCAACCCGAAGTGCGTATTTGGCGCCCTCAGCTTGTGTGCCCTGGAAGTGGTATGAATGCTGCTGGGCGTACACATGCACAAACATGGTGACGTGCTAGTATTCAGAACTGGTCCAGGGCGCCAGCTTGGCACTTTGGGTCGGATTTCACCAAGCTCAACTGTACATGTACTTTGCATGTGTTGATGAATCCGTTGTACACTCACTTGCTATGGAAGACCTCAGCTGTTGCATGGCAGACATCAAATGGGCCTGTACCTTTGCCTGTGGGCTAGCTGCGTTTGTCTTGCATGATTACATATACCGTGAAGTACCGTTGATCCGCCCCCCTCTCTAATTGCCGTCCCCTGTTGATTTTCTGCCCGTGAAACGACTTCGGCGTGTACAATGAAGTACGGTGTTGAGCCGACGCATGCACTGCTGTACACAATACGCGCCAGTGCAGGATGAAAATGTGCACACTCCAGCACATCGAGTCTGAACTTCCATGTTGTGTTGTACATTGTACTGCACTTGACAGCCTTGATCTAATTCCAGCCCCCTGCCGAAAACCCAACTGGGAAGCGACATGGCATGGGGGGAGGCACCAACGGTACTCGACGGTACTGCCATCAAACATTTCAAAGTACTGTAGTCACTCGGCTTGATGTTGCTCCTGCTTGACCGTTATTGCCTCTTCTTAGATAATATCTACAGCTTCTGTACTTTCTTTGTTTTGTTGTTCATCGGCGTGCAGTGTCTGAAGCGTGATTACTATCGGCAACGTTCGGAAGTGTGGGTGATGGAGGATTCGTCCGCCACGCAAGGAGTAAGCATCTAGTGTTCTTGTTGTGGCAGATAGATTGTGGCTTTGAAAATTTGCAGCCACACGTCTTGTAGTTTGTTACCATGCTACGGTCTGATCTACTCGCCTCCCACCGCTGTAGGAGCTGCATCTGCGCCTTGATCATCCTTGAAGGTGGTAGTATGTCTACAGATGCCGAGAATTCAGTCTGACTGAGTCTCACACGAATCGTAACCTTTGCTTGTTTTGTACCACCACTATGATCGATATCATGCTCACTGATGCAGTGCAGCCCATTGGACACTTTGTCACTGCTGTTCAACGTGCATGTTTGTTACAGTGAAGGCTTCTGTCCGTGAGAGACAATGTTTCCCCTACATGTATTTTGTGTGGCATGCTTTCTGTCATTCTATTGGACATCTCAACGCAGACCTGGGGTTTTCACTGTCTACGCTCTTATCATGCAATGAAATCCCTGCACAAGTAAATCAAAGCCCCAAAGTCCAGAACATGGCTTCTTATTAAAATTAACGTGAGTTCACTATACATGTTTTTTTCCTCTGTGTATTGCAGTCTCGGTGTAGGGATGGGCGCAACGTCGAGTACACGCACCACTTCAAGTCGTCGCACTTCAACCACGACGTCGCCTTTGAGCTCAACCGCACGATGAAGACGCTGCGCGAAGCGTCGCACGAGGTTGGTTCTGCTCTCGATTTTGCTGCCGGCTGTGACTGGCTACGCGGTGGTAACACCTGTGTTAGTCTCTTAGTGGCCATACCTTGCTGCACAGAGAGCCGGTCTTTATAGCCAGGTGGTCTCTCATCACAGGTTCTAATGCATGTAGCAACATGGTTTGGTTGCTGAGATGACTGGTCGCATAACACAGGTGGTCTCTCATCACAGGTGCTAATGCATGTAGCAACATGGTTTGGTTGCTGAGATGACTGGTCGCATAACACAGGTGGTCTCTCATCACAGGTTCTAATGCATGTAGCAACATGGTTTGGTTGCTGAGATGACTGGTCGCATAACACAGGTGGTTTTTCAACATAGGTTCAAATGTATGTACAAGTAGCAACAGGGTCAGGGTCTCATAAGGCAGATTGCCTCTAGTCGAAGGTTTTCCTGTCTTCAGGATACACGTCATGTACTTGCACAGGGGCGTCGCACACGGTACGGTCACTACGGTATTGACCGTACCACTATTTGACCCAAGTACCCCGTGAATCAATAAAAATGCACTGATTTGGGCTCTAATTTTCCAAAATTTTCAGCTCAGCCACCCCTCCGCCACGAGTAAATTGTTCTTCAGATGGCTGACCGTACCACGCTAAATTACCTTCCGACGCCCCTGTTGCATCATTAGGATTTTCACACACGGCAGGAACAAGGTTGCCCGGTGTGGTGGTGTGTGGAGTGTGACCGTAATTTCCAAGTCTACATTGCACAGGGGGTGAGCTGTCCAAGCGATGTACACATTGTGTGAATGTGTTTGTGTGGATTGCCTGTGCTATGTACACACCGGTATGCTTGGCCCGATGGTGTGAGTGTTGCTACCGCACACCTGAAATCAGTGTGCTGTGCTATCGGTTGCAGAAACGATCGATGGAAGCGTATGAAGCGCAGCTGTCCTGGCTGCATGTCGAGCAGTACCTCTACCGCCTGGTGGATTCCTCTCCGATGTTCCGCAGTGTCCGCCAAGATGGCCCCATCACAGGTCAGTGCTGGTCTGCTTTTCTCCGTCTCACATTCACACACAGGGGTGTTGGACACGGCACGGTCACTACGGTACGGTATTGACCGTACCACTCTTTGCCCCAGGCACCCCGTAAATCAATCAAGAGCGCTGATTTGGGCTCTAATTTTCGATATTTTTCTACTCGGCCACTTCTCCCCCACAAGTAAATTGTACTTGAGATGGCTGGCCGTACCATACCAACATACCTTCTGACGCCTCTGACACATGTACACGTGTACACATGCCTGCCCCTACGTTTTCTGAGTAAGCTTGCACTCGGTTTGGGTTCATGTTCACAGCCGTCGACGAGTATTGGGTAAAAAAAAGAATTTTTTTCTTGTACACCCACCGTGCGCTTTCAAAACTCTGTGCTTATATTGTGTAATGTTATGGATCACCCTCTTTGGATACCTAAGACGTTTGTGGACTTCACACAGCTGGTGTTGAACTGGTAGCATATTAGTAGCTAGATTGGACTGTGTGTTTCATACACTGGGTTTTTTGTGCCAGATGGTTTGGCTAGGTGTGGTACTTCGCAGTTATGTCAAGGACTGAACGCGATGGTAGACTTCTAATCTTCGTCTTTACATCCTTGCTGATTCCGTTCGTTTTGTGCCTTTCATGTGATGTACATGCGTGCGTGCGTGTGTGTGTGTGTGTGTGTTGTGTGTGTGTGTGTGTGTGTGTGTGTGTGTGTGTGTGTGTGTGTGCATGTGTGTGTATGTGTGCACGCGCGCGCGCATGTGCCCAATGACGTTGTTTTATGCGCATGTGTAGCCTGGGCGGTCATGTCGCAATCTGAAGACATTGTTGAGCTTCGCAACTGCGTCAGCGTCCTGTTTGGCTTTGAGCGTCGGCCCATCAGTGACGAGATCTTTGTGAAGCACCTCCGGGAGTGGACCGAGCGAATGGTTAGTGAACAATGTGCAGTGCATATCCAGGTAGCAACATGTAAAGTAAATTTCGCACGTCCACGTTACAACCGGCTATACAACCGGCTATACAACCGGCTATACAACTGCGTTGAGAAACATGTACTTGGCAAATATCCCACGATGATAATTATTATTAATTTTTTGTGTCGACCGTATTTGCCCGATTATAGGTCGCACCCCCATTTTCAGGTTTTGAGCTACAGTACTATTAATTTTTGATATGGTCACTTCAGTTCAGTAGTAAGTCATGCTCGATTGCAAGTCGCACCCCTTTTGTTATCCTTGAATTTTAGTGTAAAAAGTTGCGAATTTTATTCGGGGAAATACTGTATACTGTAAAAGCAGAAATTTTCGGTGGTGTAATATTTTCGGTATTCTCCAAAATCGGCGGTTCGGTAGAGGGAAATTTTCGGTAAAACCCGTTCTCCAGGGAAGTGTACTTGTACTACATGTATACAGAATTGGTTGTACCGAAATTTTCGGTGCGTTTTATTTTCGGTAAAAATTGTCGGCACCGAAGTTAGTTACCGAAAATAAGACACCACCGAAAATTTCTGCTTTTACAGTATATTGCCCTTGACAGTGACACTGGCCGTGGGTGGCATTGTCCGGGGTAGATACAGTAAAACCTGTGACTAACGACCACCCCTTGGGGCCAGAGAAAGCGGTCTTTAGTGGCAGGTGGTCCTTAGTTAGAGGTCTGCACCGCACAACCATAATGTGGATGTGAGACCGTCCGTGCCTGGCGAAGCGGTCTGTAGCACCAGGCTGGTCGCCCTTGGGGCCAGAGAAAGCGGTCCTTAGTGGCAGGTGGTCCTTAGTTAGAGGTCTGCACCGCACAACCATAATGTGGATGTGAGACCGTCCGTGCCTGGCGAAGCGGTCTGTAGCACCAGGCTGGTCGCTAGTCGCGCTGGTCTTCAGTTACAGGTTTTACTGTAGCACCAGGCCGGTCGCTAGTCGCGCTGGTCTTCGGTTACAGGTTTTACTGTATGTCCACTCCTTGTACCGTACTGACATGAAGTGTTTGTGTTTGAGACACACTACGGTAGTCAGTGCTGACTGCGTTTGATGTCCGTTCTCGCTGTCGTGTGTTTCGCTCTCTCCAGGTGGCTCTCTTACTACGCGTCGCCACTCTGTCGGATCATCTGTTCATCTTGAATCATGTGATGCGGTGTCCAGCCGGCATAGCGCGCTGGGCAACGTCCTACCTACAGGTCATACCGCCGCATTTCGTTCATCAGCAGGCGTCCATACCTCACCCAACTGGTATGTGCCTGTGTATGCATGCGTATGTGCGTGTGCGTGTGTATTTATGGTATATGTTGGGCCGGTGAGTGTGTATGCATGTGTACATGTGTGGGTGTATGTGTCTGTCTGTCTGTCTGTCTGTCTATTTGTCTGTATACAAGCCGGGTCTCAAAAATATTAAAATTTCATTCTCTGCAGTATGTATGGTTTATGAAGCTATGTCTTTCTCATTTCACCGTAGGTATTGCTATCTCCAAGTGATCACAGCGTATTGCTCTAGGAATCGAATGACTGCAGGCATACAAGTGCTGCAGGGAAGAATTTTGGTGTGTGTGTGTGTGTGTGTGTGTGTGTGTGTGTGTTCTGCTGCTGTTGTTCCAAAGGTGTGACTGTATCCTACTCTCAGTATTCTCAGCCACTTATGGATCTTTTTGTGACCGTGGTTGCCACCCTGCTCAAGCCAATTGAGTAAGTCCTCATGCAGACTACATGCACTATGCAAGACACAGTCCAGTCCAGTAGGGTGCTCAACAATTACTAGTACGCATTTCTTCTGCTACTCCGGGTTTTATGCCGTCTTTGTCGATCGCCAGGCACCATAGCTAGCTGAGCAGCATGAAGCTCTGAGTTGCAACTAAATCCAAGCGGTTGTTATTTTTCCATGATGTGTGGCATTCTCAGCGTATTGAGCACTATTCTGCAGCTGTTGCTACAGCTCTACTTACCAACACATAGTGCACACTTTGGATGCCATCTTTGAGGAGCTATAGTGCGAGAGAGAGAGAGAGAGTGTGTGTACGTTCTGCATGTGATGGCTTGTGTTTCCTTATCCGTTTTTTCTCAACGTTCGTCGCTGTATTTCTGCTTCCCGTGCAGGCAGCGCAACGATTTCCTCTCGGCGTTCTGCGTGCCCGACACACCAGGATCTCCTACTGCAATGAGTAAGCTATGCGTTTGTACTTTAAAAGAAGTTGATGGGCGAACCATTGGCTGATCACTCTCATTGTCTCACTGAACAAAAATAATTCTTTGATCAAGTGTGGTGCCAGAAAATTGCATGCCTTTCCGCTTCCGCGGGACGCTACCCCATGATCAGGCGTCCGATGCGGTTCCTAAACGGTGGGGGAGGATAGATCAGATCTACCAACCAGAGGCCGAAGGCCGAAATCCCATTTGCCACATCCATAGTGTGGTGTGCAAAGTAACAAACAAAACTATAGTGCTGCTCAATGGAATCCAGTCAGGCGAGTCAACTTTGCATCCAGGGGCAGTGAACGGCCCCAGTGTCAGTGTGCAGCCCCAGTGTCAGTGTGCAGCCCCAGTGTTAGTGTGCAGCCCCAGTGTCAGTGTGCAGCCCCAGTGTCAGTGTGCAGCCCCAGTGTCAGTGTGCAGCCCCAGTGTCAGTGTGCAGCCCCAGTGTCAGTGTGCAGCCCCAGTGTTCGCAGGTCTAGGACTGCACAATGCCCGGCTCACACTAGACTCACTCGATCGGATTTCATTGGGTAGCACTGTGCATGTGCTTTGTTGCTATCTGTTCAGTAGTTGGAAAATCTATTTTTTCATTTGCTATCAGGTTCGGCCTCATTTTCTCATTGCTGCGCTGATGAGTCCACAAAGGACGAAACAGTTCTGTCCGCAGATTGAGTGTTCAGTAGTTTAGTTTGTTGCTTAGTCGTGGTTGGCTATAAAAACCCTGCAATCGCCACGCAAAGTGGTCATTCGCTACCCCAGCCATGTATTGCTTGGAATAAAATAAAAAATAAAATAAAATTTGCGACTTCATTCACTGCCCGTGTAAAAAGTGAAGCTTGCATATCCGCGTTTCTACTGGCGATACCTGTTTGGAAACACAACCAGCTTAGAGAAGTTTCACTCGTACCAGGCCACCACCATGCCTGATTATTCCACAATTGGCAAATGCAGTGCCTGTGTGATGTCCAATTGGGCGCATGACTGCGTGTTCATGTATTTATAGTGGCATTTGGAGATCTCCATTTAGCAAACTTGGCAACATCAGTTCTTCTCACTAAGCTATGCTTGCTATGATTGTGTTGACAGCTTTCCTGTAGCATTCCTGTGTATTGTATCATGGTCTTTGCATATCATCTCATGTGTTGGCTCAGGTCACCTGCAGAGCTGGACACTGATTGATGAGGATGGAGAAGATGTCGAGGTGCGTTGTCAGTTTTCTTGCCTGGTGCCAGCTTAACCTCTTGCCTCCGTATTGCCTCCTTTCGCAATTATTTGTAGCAATCATGCCGGCTCTGTGATTTCAACCTCTGTGCACGTCCGTGCGTGTGTGTGCTTCCCTATACGTGTCTTCATTCGACGTCAAGAAAGCCGTTGCCTTTTTCTGTTTCATCCACAGATGCCATTACCTAACATCAAACCTGTGCTTGTTGTGTTGTTGTTGTTGTTGTTGTTGTTGTTGTTGTTGTTGTTGTTGTTGTTGTTGTTGTTGTTGTTGTTGTTGTTGTTGTTGTTGTTGTTGTTGTTGTTGTTGTTGTTGTTGTTGTTGTTTTTGTTGTTTTTGGTGTTATTGTTGTTGTTGTTGTTGTTGTCGTTGTTGTTGTTGTTGTTGTTGTTGTTGTTGTTGTTGTTGTTGTTGTTGTTGTTGTTGTTGTTGTTGTTGTTGTTGTTGTTGTTGTTGTTGTTGTTGTTGTTTCTTTATTTTAATTCACCATATGAACAGGCAAGACTGCCTTCTCACCGGGGCTATTGGCCCACGGCTCTCACAATATGATGAAAGTGTTCTATGATCTTCTACCCCATGTGTGCTTTGCTGCTAGGATGAGAGCCCAACGCAGCACCGGTTATTGCTGAGCGAGGCGGACTACACCTCGCTGTTTGAGCAGCTGCCGTTCATGGACATGTTCAAGTACATCTTGAAGATCAATCCAGGTGGGTAGTACATGTGCGTACTACAGTGCAGTGCTCAATGAAATCCAGTCGCAAAACTCAAGTACGCGCCGGGCGTTGCGCGGCCCTAGACCTGCAAACACTGGGCTGTGAAATGGTGCAAGGCGCAAACTTGAGTGACCCGACTGGATTTCATTGAGCAGCACTGTAGTATGGAAGTGTATACTTCCTTTGGAAACGAAAAACTTCGTGGGTTCAATGGACCTGTCAGTTCTGGTGATTTGAGCTGTGTGTGTAATTGATACAACTCACACACTAGCTCCGGTGCAACCATTTGTCACTGCCTTTACTGCCCGCTTCCTCTTGCTGGTATTATTATGATACCAGTTCTGTAAAGAATTGTCAAAAGTCTTCATCTGATTTATCACTGGTTTTATTGTTGCATGTTGGGTGCTCAAATTTCAAATTTGGCATTTTGTCTTCTTCTTTTTTGTTCTGCTGTCCCACAGCTGCTGGTGAATCGATCGACTATCAGATCTGCGACACGTGCAGTCATGACATGCTGACACTGTTGGCGTTCACCACGCGACTGCTGCGCTTGCTGGCCGGCGCATTCGACACGCTGACACAGGCCAGATACCGACAGTTCAACAAGCGTGTCGGCCGCACCATGAGGTGAATTTCTTTGTACAATATTTGTAGTAGGTACAGGGCTTTTCGTATTGTCCGCAACCTCCAATGCAGCTACATACACATGTGTAAACTTCACTCCTCAACTTCAATAGCGGTTTCTTTACTGCCATCAGAATGTATTCCACCAAATGTTCGGGCCTGGCCCATCATCATCAGGGTGACTACATCTCAGAGACCAGAGACCGTTTTTGGAGTTGGGGAGTGAATTCCATACAGGCACAGGGCTAGTTGGTTGTCGGGTACTGTAAGTCTACCAATATTCGGCGCATATTTATTTTCGGCTATTTTGGGCCGAAATTTTGTTGCGGCCGAAATTTTGTTTTGCAAGGTTCAGTGTGACAGTGTATACAGTCAACTTCGCGCTTATAACGACATTCAGCGGGGGCATCAATAAAGTGTCCTTATTCGCGAAGTGTCGTTATACCCGAAGTCTCATTATATGTATTACAGTTGGAAGGGACTTCGCTCTGGGCATGGAAATGCTGTCGTTATTCGCGAATTGTTGTTATATCCGCAGCAGTCGTTATTAGCCAAGTTGACTGTACAGGCGGCAGCAACACAGGCCGAAAATTTAATGCGGCCGAAATGTGTTTTAGCCCTGGGAGGCCGAAATTTGAATGGGCCGAAATGTTTTAGACTTACAGTATTAAGAAGAGAATCTGCACCGAGAATATGCTCTCCGGGGACCACGGCCAGTACTAACGATGGGAACCCCCTTGCTCTTTTCAGAGAATCTGCCCCGAGAATATGCTCTCCGGGGACCACGGCCAGTACTAACGATGGGAACCCCCTTGCTCTTTTCAATGAAATGATTACGATACGGTTGCAGCTTTGAGCAGCCGGCTCTGGTGCGTTGAACAATAACAGGATGTCAGTCCTCCTCAATGAAATCCAGTCACGTCACTCAAGTACACGCCGGGCGTTGCGCACCCCTCGGCCTGCGGACGCTGAACTGCGAAATGGTGAAAGGTGCACGCTTGAGTGACGCGCCTGGATTTCATTGAGCAGCACTGTGTGCGCCCGTGCCTGCCTCGTGTGTGTGTGTGTGTGTGTGTGTGTGTGTGTGTGTGTGTGTGTGTGTGTGTGTGTATGTGTGTGTGTATGTGTGTATGTATGTGTGTATGTGTGTGTGTGTGTGTGTGTGTGTGTGTGTGTGTGTGTGTGTTCAGGCTTATGGTGCAGTTTGTTGCGGACCACTGGATGGCGTACGTGGACTATCGCCGTGACGTCTGCAAGCAGGGCTGGACGGATATGCCCAGCCAGGAGCGTGCGTACTGCATGCCCCGGCACACGCTGCAGCAGCTGCAGCTCGAGTTCGACGAGTTCTTCTGCCGCGCGCTGCTCTGCATCCTGGCAACGCAGAAGTAAGGCTAGCGTACGGATGTGTGTATTGTTGGCTTCTGGGCATTGGAAATAGGACCAGCTGTACTGTGCATAACACTTAGTAGTAGGAGGACAAACTTCGGGCTCTTCAACAACATTCTGAAACGGTTTTCACAAGTAAACTTTCGTGCCTTCTCTTCAGGTGATGTACAGGCAAGAGCAAACGAGAGCAAGAATGCTGTTGAAGAGCATGCAGTTTGTCCTACTGCTAAGTGTTATAGCTTTGTTTTTGTCTCCGAGGAAACATTTTGTAATGTGTGCCTTGTTGGTTTCCGGGCATTGGAAATAGGACTAGCTGCAGTAGTGTGTATACCTTGTTGGTTTTTGGGCGCTGACGATCGCGCAATGGCTTTCCCGTACGCGCCTGGAAGTATGAATCGACCTTTAGACGCTTCTAATTGTCCATCAAGCAAAGAATGTTCTTTGTAAAAAGAAAAAAAGAAAACAAGTAAGGCATGGTTCTTACTCTGATTGTGTGTTCTGGCATGATTGGCTTGCCCTGTGCAGGATGAACAGGTGGCAGGTGATCTCCGGAATGCCGTACGCATGCCTATCGCCAGGTATGCTCTGGCATATCTTCTGGTTACTACACAGCTCCCCACTGCTGTGGCCCCATCAAGCCACCACGGGACACGATGCTGCTGCGGGGGATTTCAGCCAGGCGGCGCACAATGTTGGGATCAATGGTGACAACTGGCGTAGCTTTCTGTTTGGTAAGTCTCTCTTGCTTGCTCTTTTCCTTCTTGTGTCGCTGTTCTGTTTGAGTTTGTTTTACTGCTGCTTTTGCTGCTGCTGCTGTCGCTTCTGCTGCTGCTATACTCAATCCAATCCGTTGTGAAGTACTTTGAAGTAGATCGCGTGGTCTTCTTTAAGTCAATTTCCTATGCTGTGCCACAAGTTTCCATGCTAGGCTGATAAAATTGTACCTTTTGAGATTGAGTAGTCTGGTGTATTTGAATAGGATACATTGCATTTTGACTGGCGTCTCAGCAGATAGGCGTGCAGTGCGCGCCAGGGAAACTGTTATCATCAACTTATGTACCGTATTTCCCCGAATGTAGGCCGCACTTGATTATAAGTTGCAACCCATGTTCAGGTCTGAACCAAATTGTATCAATACATTCACATAAGTAGGGAGTCGCACTCGATTGCCTTCTTTGCTCTTGAAGTCAGTTTTGTGTAAAAGGTTCGACTTGCATTCGGGCCGGGGAAATGTGGTATACTTGTCATCTTGGGGTTTCTCTGCAGAACCTGGCCATCGCCAGCAGTTTGTCGATGGGCTAGCGGTGGTGAATCCTGGAGAAGCCATCTTCCTCCTCACCACGTTTGCCAACATGGCACGCGGCTGCCAGAGCGATGTGCGCTTTGTCGAAGCTGTCGTCCTGGATATCTTCGAGGTACGAGTATCGATTGTCAGCAGTGGATGCATTGGAGATGTTGTACCTTAGGCATTGATTTTGTGTGTACACACTCACGTAAATAAAGCCTCCGGGTATTCACTGTGTGTATGAGCAGTGGACGTCGGGGTATATGCTGTGTGAGCAGTGAAAGTTTGGGTATTGAGCGCTGTGTGAGCAGTGCAAGTTTGGGTATTGAGCGCTGTGTGAGCAGTGAAAGTTTGGGTATTGAGCACTGTGTATGTGCAGTACAATACAGGTCCGGATATTTTTTTTAAGCACCGTGCGAGCAGTGGAAGTACGGGTATTAACTTTTCAGCACTGTGTGAGCAGTGCAAGTTTGGGTATTGAGCGCTGTGTGAGCAGTGCAAGTTTGGGTATTGAGCGCTGTGTGAGCAGTGCAAGTTTGGGTATTGAACGCTGTGTGAGCAGTGCAAGTTTGGGTATTGAGCGCTGTGTGAGCAGTGCAAGTTTGGGTATTGAGCGCTGTGTGAGCAGTGCAAGTTTGGGTTTTGAGCGCTGTGTGAGCAGTGCAAGTTTGGGTATTGAGCGCTGTGTGAGCAGTGCAAGTTTGGGTATTGAGCGCTGTGTGAGCAGTGCAAGTTTGGGTTTTGAGCGCTGTGTGAGCAGTGCAAGTTTGGTTATTGAGCACCATGTGACTGAGCAGTGGAAATCACGTACTGTATACATTGATTTAACCCATAATACGCTTGTACCATTGCCTTGTGTAAATGAGTTGTTATCTCTTGCTTCTAGGTACCTTTTTTCTTCTTCTTTTTTTGGTGCATTTATGTCCCCATGACGCCGAGGCCTCAGGTCGACTGAGGGCAAAACGCCTCACCATCACTATGCTCCCACTATGCAATTTTTTATCTTTGCCTGTGAGCTGTGATCATTGTAAAAAAAATTTTTTAAACCTCAGGGCCATTACCTATTGTTGCTGATGCGGCCAGATGATTTCTTGTTGACGTGATATTGATACTCTCATTTTGTTGCAATCACTGCCTATCCATGCCGGTTCCTTTTTCTTCTCCTCCCCTTCTCCCTTCCTTGCCGTGGTTGGCTAACACCCTCTCTCTTTGCATTGGCCGGTGTTCTCACTGTGCTATGAGATGCTGTAATAAATAAATAAATAAATACTGAAGTACATGTGTATGCTGTATGTGTTTCCCTTGGCAGCTTGGCTATCTCACTCCGCAGCTTGTCGACTTCCTGAGCCGTGCGGGACGTGACCTGTTCAACTCGATCAGCGCCGTCCACCCGTTCGTCATCTCCATCCTGCTGCAGCGTGTTCAGCAGAGTATCGAGGCTGTATCCTCGGTAAGAACAGCACTGTCGACCATAGAGGGTACCCTGATTAGTGATTACACATTAGGGTACATGTACCTCAACTGAAACTTTCAAAATAATCAGTTGACTGTTTTCACTTTTCACCCTGACGATTGGACATGCCCGAAAATTTGATGAATACAGTTTTTTATTACCTGGTTTGAGGATTTTAATTATGGTAAAAAAAAGGAGAAGGACAAAATGTTGCGAGTTATAACTAACTGTCCACCAACATAACCAGATCATATACAGTCAGCGAGTGCTCTTTTTTATCGTAATTAAATTGGCTCACCATTCGAGTACAATTTTTATTTATTTTTTTTATTTTTTTCCAGTGGCGTATGCAGCAAAGAGACTGTATTTTGAACACGTTTGAGTTGACGTACCCTAATGTATAATACGTGGCTGCACTGAAGTCTGCGAGTGGTTAGAAAAGATACCAGGCTGATTCATAGACCTAGGACCGGTTCTCCATATAGAGGTTTTGCTATTGCATCATCAGTTGCGGTACTGTCGTGGACATGGAAATCCAGTCGCTTGACCGGGGTCGGCGCCCTCAGCGCGTACAGAACAGCACTTGATCCGATGCAGCCAGCGCGCTGCAGCATGACTTTGTGTGTACTGCTTACCCACGGCCGCATGGCCAGCGTCCTGGGGCCGCTAGACGTGCGACCGGATTTCCGTATCCACGACAGTACTTTGGCAAAGTGGCGGCATGCACAGCAATGGACTAGCTCAAGAGAAACCATGGTATCCACCGATTCACTGTGTATACTTAGTTCCCATAAGCGGTTCCGCTGACTCGTGCTGTAACACTTAGCTGTTAACCGGCTACAGTATAACATGCAAGACTGCAATATGGAAATCCTTGTTTTTTATGACATAATACTCATAAAAAGGACACACTTCAGGCTCATTACAAACATCTTGAAAGTTTTTGTCTTCACAAGTATACTTTCAAGCCTTCTCATCAGGTGAAATACAGGCAAGGGAAAAGGAACAGGAACAGTGGATTAAATACAGTAAGAAGGTAGTAAAACAGCGCAAAAAAGAAAGAAAGAAAGAAGATAGCTAAAGTAAACATTCTATTCTTTTTTTTGCAAATATTTAATGATGATGTAATTGCTGTAGGAAGGCCAATCAACTTTCTATGGGGCGCCGTTTTGATTTGAGCTCTCCGCCGGTGTGTTGTGGCTGTTTGTTTGTGTGTTCTGCGTTGCACAGCACGCCATGGTCCTGTTCAACACGCTGCCCATGGAGAAGTGGGTGCCGATCGAGGCCGACATTCAGCTGCTGCAGGACTGGCTGCTGGGCCACCACCCGGATACTGTTCAGTGCCAGCTGGCACGGCGCACGCTGGCACAGATCAACTGGTGTATCGTCACGACGGTGAGGGACATAGACATGCACAGTTTTGCTGCTGCTCGATGAAATCCAGTCGAGTCACTCAAGTAGGCGCCGGGCGTTGCGCAGCCCTAGACCTGCAAACACTGGGCTGTGAAATGATGCAAGGCGTACACTTGAGTGACACGACTGGATTTCATTGGGAGACTCTGCAGATCGTAATAACTATGGTCTTCTTGAAGTCGAATGTCCTGTGCTGTGCCACGTTCTCCATGCTAGGCTGAGCGCCTGGCCATAGAACTGTACCATTTAATGCAGTGAAACGTCAGTACTGCTATGCACCCTGAGTGCTCTGAATTTCAGCTAGAGCATCTGATGCAGTGGTGGATAGTACCGACAAGCAGCCGTTTGAGCGTAGTAGTCTCTCAGAAGCCTCTCGTACGGGCAATCACAAAGGATGATATCACTGGCCAACAGCTATTGAAAGAGCCAGTAATAATAAGTAATAACATGAAAAACACAAGCGTCACGATTGAGAAGTCATAACTATTCCATGACCACCGCTTTACCATTGAAGTAACATGATTCGAGGAGTTTCAAGAGACTATCACCGGAGTAAGCCGTCTCGTGTGGCAATTCTTAGGCTGGGGCAATAATACTAGTGTACATGTGACAGAAGAACTATGTAGAAATTTGTTTGTTTATTTGTTTGTGAAGCCAAGACAGATGATGTCTTTGTCCTGCATGATGTGCATGGCCGTTGTTTCCTGTTCTGTTTTTTTTCTCTCTCTCCTGTGCACAGGGTGACAATGAGCGGCTTGCAGTGCCCCTTGCACTTCATCATCGCGTGTCAGTGCTGATAGTCGAGGCCCTGTCTCAGTGGTCAAGTGTGGCCGACGGCAAAACAGTGATGGCGGTTAGTGACTCCGCTGTGTGCTATTCTTGTCAGCTTGTTTCTCGCGCTGTATGTCCAGACTTCTTACAGGAGATCTATGACCATTTTCACCTTTGGTCATAGTTGCTGAGTGCCCTATTTCCCCGATTATAAGTCACACTCGATTATAAGTCGCATTTTCAGGTTTGAGCGATATTGATTTGATATATTGACTTCAGTAGCAAGTCATGCTTGATTGTAAGTCGCACCCCGGTTTTTTTACCCTTGAATTTTAGTGTAAAAAGGTGCGACTTATATTCGGGAAAGTACGGTAACCTTTACATCTGCTCTGCTCTGTCCAGTGTTGATGGTGAAGCTGCATGTCTGTACGTGGCAGCATGACCACCAGATTGCTGCCTTTGTCTTATCAGATGTCACTATGACGTTAGCTCTTTTTCTCATGCTGTTCGTGTGTATGTGTGTGTGTTTCTCTGTGTGTGTTTCTCTGTGTGTGTTTCTGTGTGTGTGTGTGTGTGTGTGTATGTGTGTGTGTGTGTGTGTGTGTGTGTGTGTGTGTGTGCGTGTGTGCGTGTGTGCGTGCGTGTGTGCGTGCGTGTGTGCGCGTGTCTGTCTGCTCTTTGCCTGTGTGCTGGTGTGCAGCCGAGTCAGTTCAACTTCCAGCAGTCGCTGTCCCACGTGCAGCAGTCGCACTTGACCAACTGGGCGTGGTGCGTCATCCTGGGCCTGCGACTGCATGCTGACGAGAGACCCAGAGACACGGCACCCCAGACACCGTCCGCCGATGGGGCAGCGGCGGCGGCAGTCACGTTGGAAGCCAGTGACATGTGCCGCTGGATACGCACGGAGGACGTTCCGGCGCTGAAGACGAGCCCCGAGTTTGTCGTCGTGCAGCGGCTGTTGTCCGTGTCCCGGCTGGCTGTGTATGTCGCACTGTCCGCCTGTGATATTGGTCACAAGTAAGTACTGCCTTTGATCCTTTGATCCTGGAGGGTGATGGCATTCCTATGGATGCGGTAAGCTCAGTGTAACAACATCTTCCAATAAACAAAATCACAGTCACCACTTCCGCTGCATAGCTTGCTGGGCATCCCATTGCTTTGTAACTTGCTAATCCCTAACCCTTTTGTGCAGGGGCGTAGCATCTGGTCCGGCCGGTCTGGCTTTGGCCGGATCACTTTTTCGCCCAGAAGTGCCCAGAATGCAGGATTTTGCACCCAAATTTCAAAAATTTCCCGGGGGACACCCCCAGACTCACTCCAACCGGACCACTTCCAACGGCAGTGCTACGCGCCTGTTGTGTATGTGCTTTTCTCAATTCGATTGACTGTCTTGACATGCTACGAGGTGCAAAAATAAATAAATAAGATAACTGAGTAGAACACGGACTGTGACATATTTAAATTGTTTTAAAGTACAGTGTGAGCACAGCGTAGCCTCCATTGCTGTAGATGACATCTCTCAAAGATACAAGCCTTCACCTTGCTGTGATTGGAGCGGTTTGAGTTTGTTGATTTCAGTGCGTTTCTTGTCCTTGACGCTTCGGCAAATGTAATGGATGTGTTGATTTCTGGACACGAGTCGCACCTCCGTTGCAAGGTCAAGTGACCCTTTCCTGTGCTCTCCGTACTTGAGAAGTTCTCTTGTATTTGACTTCAGTAGCCGATGTTGCTGTGTAAGTGTAGTCGTGACTAAAACGTGCAACGACACGAAGGTCAAAATGTTACGAGTCAGGCAAACGCTCCACCAATGTAGCCAGCTCTTATACAGTCATTGTCAGGTAGTAACAACAAGGCGCAAAGCTGGCAGGGGTACCGAGACATTCAACGATTTGACACCTAGCTCCAACACATCCACCATTATTTTGTCCCTCTTATCCATGGATGCACTAGGCTGACCATCCCCGGCTCGAAACAAAGTTTCTTTCTAATATATCCATCAGCATGGTACCATTGGCGTTTTGTTATTGCACTGCATGGCGCTCGTTGACTAGGTTTGTTGGAGTCTGATGCGCGTGGAGTCGTTGATCTTGTTCTTGTTGGGCTCCTCTGCGTTGAAGATTGTTATTTCTAATGTGCCACCACAGACGTATTGTATCCGAATTTTGAAACTGATTCTCGCTTCTTCGTCTTTGTGTGTGTGTGTGTGTGTGTGTGTGTGTGTGTGTGTGTGTGTGTGTGTGTGTGTGTGTGTGTGTGTGTGTGTGTGTGTGTGTGTGGTGTGTGTGTGTGTGTGTGTGTGTGTGTATTGTGCCTGTGCGTGTGTGTGTGTATATGTATTGTGCCTGTGTGTGTGTGTGTGTGTGTGTGTGTGTGTGCCTGCGTATTCCATTCCAGTCCTGATTTGTTCCTGGAGAGTGGCATGGCTATGTTGGCGGAGTTGAGTCACTCTCCGGACGGCGCACGGCCTTGCATCCGCGTTCTCTCCAACTGCCTGCCGATGTTCTTCCTGGAGCCCGAGAGGCTCATTGCGCATCCTCTGTGAGTGCTGTGGAAGGCTCTTTTTTATATCTCCAACCGTTGCTTTGTATGGTTACTTGTCCACTGGGGTCAGTGTATAGGGGGACTAGCTCCCATGGTTGCCCATCCTCTGGGAGTGCCGTGTAAATCTCATTCCATCTCCAATCGTTGCCTAGAATGTGTATGTTGCGACTTGTCCATTGAGATCAGGGTGCAGAAGACTAGCTCCCATGGCTGCCCATCCTCTGTGAGTGCTGTGGAAAGCTCATTTCATCTCCAACAGTTGTTTTTGAAGGTGTATGTTGCAACTTGTCCACTGGCATCAGTGTGCAGGGGGACTAGCTCACATGGTAGAGCGCTCGCTTAGCATGCGAGAGGTACCGGGATCGATACCCGGGTTCTCCAGGCGATCTTTTTTTTCTTCATCTTTTTCATTCGGTCTTTGGGGTTTCTTTCTTGCCATTTGAATCATATGCATACATAGATGTAGTGAATGGGGTTTTTCAGTCTTTGACCACTTTGGTGGTGGGTCTGATCTACTCACCTCCCACCACTTTGACCCTTTTGTCATATTCCAAGATTCGTTTAGATTCTCGCTCTCCACCAACGAGAAGACTGCGTGACTGTTTTTTATGCCAGTGACCAAGTGCAAGTAGTCTGGTTCCAGCCGGGACAATCATGTCATTTTTGCTGTGTATTTTCATGGTTGTGTGTTCACCCAGGCTTGAGCCATTGCTGATGTCACTGTTGCAAGATCGTGTTCCGCTGGCCGAGCAATACATGTATCTCTTCTGGTCATCACCGTCCGTTAGCGACACCATCAAGCAGATGAAAGCCATGGTGCAGGTTGGTACATCGTGTGTGTGTGTGTGTGTGTGTGTGTGCGTGTGCGTGTGTATGTGTATGTGTGGTGATAGTCAATTGTTTCTTCAGACCCTTTTGAACTCCCTCAATTCATGAACACGTATAGTCCCTTGCTGTTCTGTTTAAGGTGGTCGCGTTCCTATCTGTCTTCCATGCCTTGATATTATGCATTCTATGTGTGTCTTATTGTGGACAGATGCATATTCGTAAAGCATCGGAGGCTGGTATGGAGCAAGCAGCTCGTGTTACGTCATTCTGGGTGCAAGTTCTTACTTCCCTGCCCAGCTGGCAAGAGTACGTACAGGATTATTGTTGTTATCGGTGCATTCCTGGAGAGGCCTGTTCTGCCTGTCTTTCTGTCTCTCTGTCTGTCTCTCTCTCTCTCTCTGTGTCTCTGGCACACACACGCACGCACGCGCGCGTGCACACACGTCTCACTCTTTCCATCTCCAGTTTTGCCAAGTTCAGTTTGAGAAAGTGGTGATTTCCCTGCCCATCTTATTAACGCAGCTATGGCAGTACCAGTGCACTACTGGTGGTATGAAGAAGATAGCAAGTGTTAGACTGTGCGTACTCAGGGTGCACCTCACTGAGCCACAGCACACCTGAAGATATTGTCAGTTGCCTGCAAGTGCTTTCGCAAGAAACTTCGAGTATCACCCAAGTTGTAGTATGTTCTTTCTGCAGATGTAGAACCACAGTGGAAGCACACTGTTCAGAGCGAAAATTGGCCGTTCTTCCTACAGTAAAACGTGTAACTAAAGACCACCGTGACTAACGACCAGCCTTGTACTACAGACCACTTTGCCAAGCACGGACGGTCTCACATTCATATTAGGCCACACGTTTTTATTTCTATGTTTCTCGTCACCCGCGCGCGCATACGATTCAGGAGTCTGGAAGAAAAAAAGAAAAAAACTGTGCTGCACTGACTGTGCATGTGGGGGCCAGCACACTCATGCACATGTACATAATGTGGCCTGGCCTGCGCGACACAGGATGCGAGGTCGGCTTTTTTGTGCGCAATCTAGCTGCACATGCACAGATTGTGACAGAAGCTCCTACCACATACTAGTTGCTAACGATGGATGCTATTTTGCATGGTGTATTGGTGGATTTTAGTGTGAACAAAGGTCTAATAAACTTCTGTTATTTTTCGGTCATTTTTTATTTTTTTCCACCTCTCGCATACGTTTTTAGATTTTCAGGTGACGAGAAACATAGAAATAAAAACGTGTGGCCTT
>NC_088643.1:5162064-5167064 GCF_964019385.1 Sycon ciliatum
AGAGCGTGCAGGTTCTGCAGTGACGAGCGTTGGCATTCGCAGGTGCTCTGATGGGCTTTGCCAAAGCATTCATAGCTATTCTGAATTTCTGATGCGCCCTCACAGAACGAATACTGGTTGCCTGCTACCCGCAGATTTCAATGTTTGTTTGTTTCTTGTTTTCGGTCTAATTCTGATCACTGTGTGCGGTGTATTATCTGTGTAGGGGATATGGCTAGACTACTTGGACCAAACCCAGCTAGACCAGGAGTCTGAAGAACTAAAAATGGCCTTTTATAGCATTCGCAGCTGCTCTGGTATACCCTTTTAAAAAGAACACTGGTTGGCTGCTGACCGCAACTTTCAATGTTTATGTGTTTTCTGTTGTCGGTCTAATTCTTATCACTGTGTGCTGTATATTATCTGTGTAGGGGATATGGCTAGACTATTTGGACCAAACCCAGCTAGACCAGGAGTCTGAGGACCTAAAACATCGCTATCACAGTCTAAAGTGTACGTACGGCGTGGTGGGCTCCACGCCACCGGTGACCCAGCGATCCACCAGGATGGCTGCCACGTCCGCCGACATCACCATCTCCGATTCCACACGTAAGTCACGCGGCGCGGCTTTGTATTGAGTTGAGCAGAGACCTGAGCTGCGTGCGATCTGGGCCAGGGATGTATTTGACCTGCACTATCCGGCTTTCGTATATTATTTGTTTTCTCCTCTATTGGAGGGCCATAGTTGGCGGACTTACTATCCTGGCGTAGGTGTACCTGCTGGTTTAACATGATGCTTGAGCCAGCGCAGCCAGCACAGCCAGCATAGCCAGCACAGGCACATCAGTACCTGAGTAATCTTGTGATGTACCAGTACACACTGTGCCAGTACAAGTGCCCTTGTGATTCTTAGAGTGTGCACGAAACGTGTAAGTGCAATAGGACCTTTTATTAATGTGTGTGTGTGTTTGTGCGTGTGTGTGGGTGGGTGCCTGCGTGTGGTTCTATCGCTTGCTTATTCACTCTTATTCTTCAGCCTGCGAGCGGATCATGACGCGATTGGGTCGTTTCAGCGAGACAATTCAAGCACCGCCAGCAATGCGTAGCTGGACGGACCCCGTGCCTCCTGTTCGTCCCTCCACTCTCCAAGACAGTACGCTACTACTGGAAGATGTGAAGGAGAATTTCAACACCATCACCGAAGCTGCAAGGTATGCAAAAGTACAGGGCTGCTCAACAAAATCCGATCGCGTGAATCAAGTTTCGGTCCTACGCTTGCTCACATCCTAGTGTTCGCAGGTTTAGGCCTGCACAGCGCAGCGCCCGGCAGGGCGTACTTGACTCACTCGACTGATGCAATCTTGTGTACTATTTGCTCGTTTACACACCGCTTTCTTTGAGTTGTCTAGATGCCTCGCATGGAAATGGTGTTGTAGCAATGCAACTGATGAACACTCTTATCTGTGTTAGGCTGAGTCCTTTTCTGTAATTCTCAAACGCAGTGCAGTGTGCTAGTTGGGACAGTGGCAACAGCAGACTCCACTATCCTGCCATCAGACACTATCCTTTATTTATCTAGTACAGAGGAGAGAAGGAATAGTCCTGGATAAGGTTTCTTAAGCTATCGATGGATTTGTCTCGTTGCACTTTGTGCCCCATTAGATATTCCACTCTTACAGTATTACAGTTCTAGCTAAACACATGCCGGTGTGCTGAATCACTGATTCGTGTCTCATGTCCTGGCATGGTATTGTTGCTGCTACTTCCGTAACGGCGTGTAGGAATTACTTGGAGCGTGTTTCTCGCCACACAGCTCTGGACATGGACTACATGGAAGCAGTACAGCAGCTCTATACGAATTCCATAAGACAGGTGCGTGTGTGTGTGTGTGTGTGTGCGTGCGCGCGTGCGCGTGTGTGTGTGTGCGTGCGTGTGTGTGTGTGTGCGCCCGCATGTGTGTGTGTGTGCGCCCGCATGTGTGTGTGTGTGTGTGTGTGTGTGTGTGTGTGTGTGTGTGTGTGTGTGTGTGTGTGTGTGTGTGTGTGTGTGTGTGTGTGTGTGTGTGTGTGTGTGTTTCTCTGGCAATGTTCTGCATGTGTGTATGTTATTAGATAAACATTGTTTTGTTGAAAACATGTTGTTGGTTGACAGCATGTAACAAGGTGGAGGACCACCGTGTTTTGGAAACAGTGACCTTTCCACAGCCATGTAGAAACCATGTATGTGTGTGTGTATGACTGCTGCAGATCGTAGCACCAACGCCGTGTACAAGTCGCATCAATCCCACGCATAGATGCGGCGGGGCAGCGGAGATCACAGTAACGGTTAGTGGCATTGGCAGGGGTTTTGCTGCCCATTCCATGCATTGTACTGTTACTGTTCATCTCACAAGTCACAACAACAGTGGCCGCCACCATGGCTTCACCCGCAATTCTAATGTCATCATATATGGACAGGTGTAAATATGAGGATGTGAAGGTTATACTTACATGTATAGGGATATTTAATGGCACCAAATGATATACAGTCAACTTCGCTTATAACGACAATCGGCGGGGCAACAGAAAAGTGTCGTTATACCCGAAGTCTCATTGTATGTATTACAGTGGGATGGGACTTTGCTCTGGGCATGAAAATTCTGTCGTTATTCGCGAATTGTCGTTATATCCGCAGTCGTTATTAGCGAAGTTGACTGTAATTCCAACATCATCACACACATGTACCACCCTGGTGCTAGTTATAGTCTGAATACATTCTCATGTAGGTGTCAGGAGAACTGACCAACCATGAGCAGCTCAACTGATGATGTAATCCCATGCGTGTATTCCATGTGTGTTGCTGTAAGCTTGAAGTGAACATGTACATCTAGGATGGGTTTATGAATTGCTAGATGTTCACACATGCAACTTTACCATACCAGGCCCATTGGGTGTCACATGTGTCCAAGTTTGGCAAAGTAATTTTGCAGCACTGTACAATTACTACGAGTATATGACCAAGGGGCACCACCAGACAAATTTTGGCATTCGAAATCTGACTAGAACCGTTTTAATACTGGACTGGATTTAGATACAAACCGCAGATAAGATGAATCCTTTTTTTGGCCATTATCCGAAAAGTGATGAAATGGAGTTACATGTAGCAGGTTTTGCATTTCAGCTCTGTACATGTACTGCTTTACCTGCTCACTGTGTGCTCACTGTGTGCTCACTGTGAGCTCACTGTGTGCTCACTGTGAGCTCACTGTGTGCTCACTGTGAGCTCACTGTGTGCTCACTGTGTGCTCACTGTGAGCTCACTGTGTGCTCACTGTGTGCGGACTGTGTGCTCACTGTGCTGTGCAGTTCCGTGAGGCGACGGTGAGCGAGGCAGTGCGCCAGCGCATCGACGAGAACCGCAACGAGGCCGATGGCCTCCTGCAGCTGGGCATCGGCATGCTGCCGGAGAAGCTGTTTGTTTCGGTGGTGCGCGTCGAGGCGGCTATCACGTACGTCCCGACGTTGTGGTGTTTGCCTGCTCTTTCTATTATACCAATACTCTGTAGTTTTGCTCTGGGTCAACTCTGGAAGATCCGCAGCACATGATTACGCCTTCTGGGACTTAGCTGGGTGTTTAATTCTTATTTGCCTGCTGCCCTTAATACACGGTGTTGACTTCTTTGCACTCTAGCTTTGCACTGGGTAATCTCTCGAAGATCCACAGCACATGATTACGGTCTTGTAGGACTTCCAGGGATGTTTTTGCTGCCATTATATTATGTATTGGACACGATCATACGTACTTGGAACAACACACGCAGCAGCATACTATATCTTGAGGAGTGCTGGGGAGTTGAAGTTTGTTTGGTCAGCTTTTTTGCATGGCTCGACTTGTGTTCAGTCCTTGGCATTGAGTGCCTGTTTGTTCTTCTGGCGACTGTGTGCGTTTATCTGCAGTGAGCTCATTCGTCTGAAGAGGCAAGGTGACGACGGTGAGTTCTCTGACTCGCTGCAATGGCCATCTCAGTACTGTAGAACTCTGATAGGGCAGGCACGTAGCTCGTGTGTAGTTAGCGTAGTCCGGCCACCACACCAGCAAATACCGTCATAGGTACTACATGTACATGGGAGCGGGACGGGTAGAAATCACATGTTCCCCCAAATGGGTGAAGTGGAGTTTTCTCCTGGAAACCCGGCCTATGATATTGAAGTGCGCAGTGAACATGAAAAAACAGGTGAAAACCCTTGAA
This sequence comes from Sycon ciliatum, assembly GCF_964019385.1. Taxonomy (NCBI): domain Eukaryota; kingdom Metazoa; phylum Porifera; class Calcarea; order Leucosolenida; family Sycettidae; genus Sycon; species Sycon ciliatum. The sequence goes on from NC_088643.1 coordinate 5,166,272, forward strand.
AACCCGTTCAGAGAGGCCCTTTTAGCAAGCTCTATGCACAACCTAACAGTAAGGCGAAAGACGAACCATTTACCTCTGAAGAGATTAGGAAGGCCATCATGCACCAGAAAATCGGAGGCGCTGTTGGATGTGATGGGATCAGTGCGGCACTGCTACGTACGGCTTCGACTGTCATTACTCCATGGCTGACTACCCTATTTAACTCCATTAAGGAACTCCACTATTGCCCACCTGACCTTAGATGTGGCCTTCTGGTGCCAGTATACAAACGAGGAAAACCTATGGGTGCACCGAAAAGTTACAGACCGGTCATGCTGCTATCAGTTGTTCGCAAGGTGCTGACCCGCATCATCACCATGCGTTCAGAACAATCTACCACCTCATATGTACGTGAAAGTCGGGCAGGCTTTACACCTGGACGCTCCACGGCTGACGGAGTTTTCTATACGCGTGTCATGTGCGAACGTGCACTACTCGGTGACTGGAAATACTCTGCCGCACTATTAGACTTCAGCGGAGCATTTGATACCATTGTCCGTGAGAAGGCGTTGGCGCGATTTTCAGACTCTGGAGCTGCCACTGATGTCGTTGCCACTCTGATCTCGGACACGACGGTGAGAGTGAAACTCAGTTCTCATTTAGGCAAAGCGTTTGCTACAAATATCGGAGTAGTGCAGGGGGATCCGCTGTCTCCCATCATGTACAATGTGTATGCTGAGGGAGCCATGCGCCACCTTGATCCTATACTATCGCACTTATCTTTACCAGCACCAACCACCCAATATGCAGACGA
>NC_088643.1:5172064-5264564 GCF_964019385.1 Sycon ciliatum
ATGAACACCCCCAGTCTGATACCCATCCTCAGTTCACTCTTCTACCCGAATCGCAGCCCGGTCAGCTTTGGCCCGCTGTACACGGCCATTGCTAACTCTCTGGCCGCTCAGTGCTCTTCGGATGTCTTCTCACTTCTATCCAAGGTACAGTGGTCCCTTTATAACCCGGCACCATTCATGCTACGGACATTCTGCTGGATAAGGGATGGAATACCGCTGAAAAAAGGACCCATTTCAGGCTCTTCAACATCATCTTCAAAGTTTCACTAGTATACTTTCAAGCCTTATCGTGATAGGAGATGGTGCTGGATTATTAACAAATCTGGTTTATTGAAGCGGTGGGCATGAATAGAACATTTTCGGCTACTGAGAATTAGGCTGGTTTGTAGAGAGGGTGCTGGTTTATAAAGGGTGCTGGATTAGGTAGGGACGACTATACACACTCAAGCAGTCCTGTCAGCTTGTACATAATTGTAGTGACTTTGGTCGCTCCGCAACACATGTAATACTGCATGAATACAAAATCTCTTTTCGGGCAAATGAAACTCATAGAAGCTCACAACCCTCAGCTAATGTTATGTGTGTGCCTGTGAATGGTACTATGATTGATCTATGTCTGGCCATGAGTCTTCTTTCTTTCTTTTTCGTGTGATTTCTTCATGCATGGTGTTTGGGTTGTATAGGGGATAGCTGCCTCTTTTTGACACCGCTGGTTGTACTATTTCGTCTTGAAGGTGCCTAGTAATAAGCTCTCTTGTGTGTGTGTGTGCGTGTGCGTACGCGCGTGTACACGTGCATGTATGTGCATGTACATGTGTGTATGTATGTATGTGTATGTGCTGGCCAATACTTAGTTTGACGTGCACGCCTGGCTGGCTGAACGGCGCCCTATGATGTCGGACCGGTCACGGCTGATCACCTCGGTCGGTGTGGCGTTGCAGGCCTGTGGACTGGAAGCTGTTGATGAGCTAGCCGTCCTTGGTGATGTAAGTTAGTGCTCCTTCATTCATACAGTTACAGTAAAAGCTGGTGTAAGCCACCTCTCGTTTTAGCCACCACCTGCTCTTAACCACCGTTTTTTCCATGCACGGACAGTTCTACACACACACTGTGGGACCTGGTTCTAAAGACCACCTGGCTTTAACGACCGCTTTTGCTTGCACCGTGGGGTGGTCGCTGGACTGCATTAGTACTGTAAAAGCCTTATATATAACGAAGTGCTAATTCTAACGAGTTAACGAAGAGAAATCTGTCGTTAAAATTGAAAACGTTAGACAGACATCGATACATATTGTTGCTATTGAGCGTTGAGAATGAGTGAGAATCGTTGTCTTTGGTACGCGTAAACTGGTCAATTTAAGGAAATCGTTATATATGCGCCTCGTGAGAATAATGGCTTTTACAGTAGTCTGTCACCGCTGCGTGTGTCATTTATCCACTGGTGCTCATAGTAGAGTAAGTAGTACTGTATTTGTGATCCTGTTTTTAAATTACTATTTTGTCTCACTGTTCTATCGCAGTGGTAAAATTACCCGCAATGTACGCGTGGGATCAGGCTGAATCTGCGCCGTGATCCTTGAGGGTGGTGGCATTCCTGTGGATGCGGAAGCTCAGTCTGACCGAGTCTCGTGGGAGCTTTGAAATGTTTTATGAGTGGGATCCCAGCGGCGTGGGTTATCTTTGATGTACATGTAGAACTGTTGCCACCCTGGTTAACCCTTTGTTGACGGACTGAGCATGTGTGCTGCACGCCATGTGCACGATCGCATCGGTCCAAACTTGTTCCAAATTCAACCCTACTGCCTTCTGTATGGCTATCGACAGGCCAGCTACTAAGGTGTCTCTGTAAACATAACCAGGCATCTGAGATGCACAAGTCCAGCTCTGCAATCATTTCTGGTATTGCCTGTCGGCGTGGGTGGAAATCAACCTACCGGCACCAAAGGGTTAAACCAATGCCATCTCGTGTGCCCTGATCTTTCTCTCCTCATGTTCTGTGTTGCCTGGTCGTCGTGTCTGTGTGTGTAAGTTGTGTTGAGCTGTCTGATCATCCATGGTGGAAAGGGGATGCAGGGTCAGACTGTATGCAAAGTTTCTCCCTTGTGTGTCGTCCCTGTCAAACTCCAGAATTCTTTTTGCCTTGTGTGTCGTGTACCATTTGTTGCTCGTTCTTTTCGTCTCTTCTTGTGCCTCCGTGCTTGTCTGTCATGTGTTTTCCGTCATCTGCTATTCGTTGTGTTTCTTACGTTGTATGTTGTGTACGTCTAGTCCTGCTGTTGTGCACATGTAGTTTATGATAGCTCCGCTGCACCGTCAGGTTCCGTGACATCGTCGAGGTTCCCTGCGTCGTCTGGTTCCACTGCGTTGTCCGTTGGGCGGCGTGTGGTTGCTCCCAACGCAAGGTCACGAGCGAATGTTCCAGTAGAGCTGACCGATTTGTTCTCGGAAGACTGGTGCCCCGTTGCGGAAGTATGTCACCGTCCTGAGTCCTGACGGCAGGTTGCGTATGCCCTTGGCCTTGCTGCATGACATGGCTGAAATGTGTTGTGCGTTTCTTGTAGTGCTGTTGTAATGTCTATATCTGTGTATGTGTATCTGTGTATGTGTATCTGTGTATGTGTATCTGTGTATGTGTATCTGTGTATGTGTATCTGTGTATGTGTATATGTCTTGGATTTGTTGTATGTATGTGTATCACTCCTGAAATCGTCATGTTGTATTCCTGTTGAACTGGACAAATGGAGCTGAGGTATTCGTTGTACCTCCAAGTTACACACTTTCATTAACAGCAAACGACGCTCTGATTGCAGAGGACCTCTCTGTAATTTGTCTGGCTATCTCAACAAGTAAGGACTTGATTCTCCGTTCGGTGACACGCGGGCTAAGGTCCAGCTAGAAAGTCCATCACACTATCTCTCTGTTTGTCTGTCTGTTTGTCTGTCTGTCTGTCTGTCTGTCTGTCTGTTCAGCTGCTACGTCGTCACCTGCAGCACCTGTTTCTGTATCGCTTTCCGGAGCACTACAGTGATGTCTTACATGTACTGCTGAACGGTGAGTGATCAGCTTCTGTGTGTTCATGTTCTATGTGAGTGTGTGTTCATGTGGTGCTCTGTGCATGCATACCTGGTATGTGTTCGTGTGTAGACAAGAAGAAAATATGCATTGGTGGTACTCAATCTCCGTACTGCTAGTTGTTTCATTCTCATCTGGTCTCCTCAGTGGAGCTCAGAGTAAATGGCAGAACCGATCATGATGACGGCAATGAAATGATAAATATTAATTTTCTGCTTTGTATGTGACCTGTGCTGGTTTGTATTTATCTGTGTGTGTGTGTGTATGCTTGTATTCTTGCGTGCGTTCGTGTGTTGTATGTGTGGGTGTGCGTGCGAGTGCGTGTGTATGTCTGTGTGCGTGTGCGTGTGTGTGTGTGTGTGTGCGTGCATGCGTGTTATGTGTGTGTTAACAGGTAGTGCAAGTGGTAAGATGAGTCTGAATGCCTGGTACATGGTACTGGGCTGTGTGGGCTGCTCCACGGAGAGTACACCAATGGCAGCTCTGGTCACACCACCGCCCATCAGCAAACAACTCACGCACAGCATGGTAACGTTGCTTTATTTAAAATATTTTATTATCCGGGGCCGTGCTGTGCACGTCTTCATGTCCAGTTTGTCTAGATAGCACCTGCTTCGAAATATTCCTATCTATGTGGAGACTTGAGTACTGGTTATGATGACTGAAACGTCGAAATGTTCGCCTGAAATGCCCGAATGTGAATTTCAGCCATTGGTTGTCGCTGGCAACTGCAATACTGTTTTACTTTAAAGTACTGTGTAGTGAAATTCATTCAAGTGAGTCAACTAATATCAGTTGCTAGGCAGCTCCGAACCTGCTAAGCCCGGGCTGTGCCATGCTGCAGGGCACTGTGAAGTCCCTGATTTGCAAACCCTGGGCCGTGCACTGGTGCAGGGATACATGGCATTCATTCAGGCCATGTCTCAATGCACAAGGTTGTGCACGGTGTCTTTGCTCTCACACGTCACAAGACCAGTACCTGAGTATTGCTTTCATGACGATTATTATGACGCTCCTGTCTCTTTCTCACCAACTGTCATGAAGCCACTCACTCAGCGTCACACACCTGCTCGCTTGCTCACTCACACACACATGGGTATATTGCCCCCCTCCCCTTCTTCCCTCTGGCTCTTTCCATGCTTGTTCAGGTAAAAGAGACCATGTCTTGGTTTGGCGAGTACTTTAGCAAACAGAAGCATCAGCCAGTTCGGTCAAGTGATGCCGACCCTAGCAGTCTGACTGGTCCACTGTACACAAACTGGAAACACTATGCGCCCACACTCTCCACGTTCATGGTCTTCCTATCCAAGACGGACGTGGACTTCACGTGCAACGCCAAGGAGCGCAAACTGAGCGGGCTGCAGGCCGAAGATGGTAAGTACACCATGTATACACAGAGGCAGTGCAGTGCCTTACCTGCTTGAGTGCTCAATGCCCGGGATAGGCAGAGCACAGTGCACAAGAGGTAGCTGCGCTGCTTCCAATCTCCTTCACTGTTATCTGATAATTAGTTGTTAATTAAACCATGGAAACTCATCATTATCATCCTCTACTGATGAGCTCCCACAGGGAGCGAAACAGCTGTCTAGAGGCGTGGAACAATATTATCTCTCAACGGAAGTGTCCTTGCTGGTGTCTGTGTGGTTCGGCTGAGAGCGCGTGGTTGTGATGAGTTGGGAATGCAATAATTTCGAAATACGGCCGAAAACTCTGTCGCAATATTTAGTTCATGGAAACTTGAGTTGCAACAAAAAAGTCCTTACTTTACTTTGTGTAATTCTTGTGTACACTGTATACATGTACATGTGTCTCCTTCACTTGTGACTAGATACTCTGATCAAGCAAGGGCCCTTCTCTGCATAGTTTTATTTGTAATTCATACTTCTTTGTTCTTTCTCTGAATTGTTTTTCTTTGTGAGCTTTGCAAAAAAAGATGTGATGGGCGTGCTTGCTTTCAAGCAGGGAGTACCAGTATTTTATACTACTCCCTGATTTCAGTTCTCTATTGTCATGATGGCCCATGGTCAATAAGAGAGAGAGAGAGAGAGAGAGAGAGAGAGAGAGAGAGAGAGAGAGAGAGAGAGAGAGAGAGAGAGAGAGAGAGAGAGAGAGAGAGAGAGAGAGAGAGAGAGAGAGAGAGAGAGAGAGAGAGAGAGAGAGAGAGAGAGAGAGAGAGAGAGAGAGAGAGAGAGAGAGAGAGAGAGAGAGAGAGAGAGAGAGAGAGAGAGAGAGAGAGAGAGAGAGAGAGAAGAGAGAGAGAGAGAGAAAGAGAGACAGAGACAGAGGCAGAGAGGGAGAGGGAGAGGGAGAGGGAGAGATGTGTGTGTTAGTGCTGTCCTTGTCAACAGCTGTGGAAGCAGTTGTACTGGCAGCAGCATTGCTGTCTATTGTCCATCATACGTGTCAGTGGGCGTTGCATTGTGATCTCCGGTAAGACCTTTGTTGTTGTTGTGGCATGTATGTATGTGGCTTGCAGCGTTGAAGGCTTGCTTTGACTCGACAGTGTCCATGTTCAGTGCATGGATTCACTGCTTCAAGGCCGACCCATCCAGTCCAACGGGGCAGAGGTAAGCTGACAGCATCCACAATTGTCACATGACTCCTGTTTGATATGCCACTGAGGAAAAGCTCTTTGAGTGCGTATGCATGAAGCTACTCCTCATTCATAAACATCCTCTCTACGCCACTGAGGAAAAGCTCTTTGAGTTTGAGCATAACGCTGTTCCGAAATCATAAACAAATAAACATTCTCGATGTGTTGCTCTCTTTTCTCCATGTCCCGTTCTTGTACAGGGTCTGTTGTCCGTGGAATCCAGAGCAGGCATCACTGGCTGCTGCCGTGTTTGCGGCCTTCTCCGAGTGTGTGCTGCACATGCAGCGCAGCTTCTACAGTAAGTTAGGGTGTCTGCAAAGAATAGCAATAGGGCTTGACAGTGGCCATGAAGCGACGTCATCCCACTGTGTTTGATTCTGAAGTGATGTCATCATATGCTATGGATGGTTGATGAAGTGACATCATTGCTTATGCTATAGATGGTTTATGAAGTGACGCCATCTTGTTTATATGCTATAAATCCTATAATTATGGCTAAAGAAATGATGTGTTTTTGTAGTATTCTACGTGACAAGCGTGGGTTTTCCATGCAGAGAAGCGTTGCATCGAATGACTGGGCAATGGAGCTGCAATTAACGTACCCTCAGTGCCATACAAATGTTCCTTTATAGCTGAGATCCCTCCATGGTCAGGCTCTGATGACTGTGATGGCATGATGCGGAGGTTCTCTACAACAGTGCTGTGTATCCAGCGCTAGGTCAACTCCAATTGGCTGACATCTGCCTGGATTTCCTGTGCTTTTCGCTGTCCTTTTCTCCGTGTGTTGTATTCAGTGTGTGCCCGTCATGGCCGTGACGCATTGTGTCTACTCTGGGAGCATTACTGCACCAGTCTTGCACACTGTCCCAACACGGACAGACAAGCAGCGGCGGGGACACCATCAAGGAACAGTCCTGCTAGTCTGTCGCTGTGCTCACCCCCACCGCCCGCACTGCAGCTGTACCACGCACGCCTGCTGGAGATGTCCTGGTCCGAGTGGGTGCCGGCACTGACGCACATCGATGGCATGCAGGCAGTAAGTACGCGTACGCACTGTGGTATCGCCGCCTGTGTGATACACTACACACTGTTGCACTTCTCGCGTGGCATGCTACATAGTGTGGTGTCGCCGCCTGTGTGGTACGCTACACAATGTTGCACTGTTCGCGTGGCATGCTACATAGTGTGGTATCAGTGTTCGTCAGTTGAGGGTGTTTAAGCAATGCTCTAACCACTGAGCTGTCGTGTAGCCATCATCCCAGCAGAGACCATTCAACATTTTCCCTTCACACTTTCGATTGTATTGGTATGTGTTCTTGTTTGTCGATGTAGCTTCATAACGACCATCCGCGGGAGTGCTTCTTGTTCCTGGGCCGCTTTCTTCCCTGTCTTGACTGGCCGGCTATCACGGAGAGTTACAGGTACGGACGGTGTTCTGATACCCCTCTTGTAGAGTTTGATATTCAACAGAGTGTTGTGTGGCTGAGTGCTGCTTCAAATAGCCTGGGATGTGTGAACAGGATTTGCTGGACTATGACTGGATGATCATGTGTCAGCGGGGTTGTGTTTATCTTTGCTTGCAGGCATGAGAGTGACGCGTAAAGATGCCGTGTTTAGTGCAATGCATTAGTGACCTTGCATACTGTGTCTGCTCTGGGAAACACTATCACAAATAATGATTCGACGTGCGTGTACTAATAGCCATTCACTGGTCAGAACTCCTTGTTAAACCTGAGATACTCCTTGTTAAACCTGAGATACTCCTTGTTAAACCTGAGATACTCCTTGTTAAACCTGACATACCTTACTCACTGAGCTTTGCTGTTTTCTGCGTCTTTATTGTGTTCGTTGGCTGCACTGTAGGGAATCAAATTCACCTGATGTCTCTCCATCGAATAATACATCTTCACAGCTGCTTGCAAAGTTCTTGCGCCTCCTAGCCACGCTTTGTACCGATCCGACCGTCACGCAGGATCGCGACTCTGGCTTCCTGCCACTGCTCGAGAGAGCTGTGGACCTCGACTGGAGCACGCTGGGCATGAGGTACGGTCATGTGTGTTGTGCGCGTGTGTGTGTGTTTTGTTGTTGTTGTTGTTGCTGTTGCTGTTGTTGTTGCTGTTGTTGTTGTTGTAGTTGTTGTTGTTGTTGTGGTTGTTGTTGTTGCTGTTGCTGTTGCTGTTGCTGTTGCTGTTGCTGTTGTTGTTGTTGTTGTTGTTGTTGTTGTTGTTGTGTGTGTGTGTGTGTGTGTGTGTGTGTGTGTGTGTGTGTGTGTGTGTGTGTGTGTGTGTGTGTGTGCGTATGTGCGTATGTGCGTGTGTGTGTGTGTGTGTGTTTTCGTGTGAGGTTGAAAGTATGCAGTTGAATGATCACTACGTCCAGAGATTGCGTTGTTATTTGCGAGTTGTTGCTATACCCGAGGTCGTTGACTGTACATGTACTTAAGAAGTATGTGCATTGTAAATAATTGACTCCTAGTCCTTGTCCTTGTCTCTTCATGGTTTTTGTGTCTCTTCCACAGTGGCTTTCAGCATGCGCTGCAATGGGTGGAAGATGTTGGAAACCCTGCGTCTGTTCTCAACCCTGAGTCCAGCCTCACGTACATCCTCAGGTACGCTGCATATGCGCATGGCAACGATTATGTGTTTGTGTGTGTGTGTGGGGGGGGGGGGGGGGGGTTCAATAGCCAATCGAGTCATCTTTCCAAGATTTCTTTTGAATCTCTCTCCCATCGTCCATGGAGACCCACATGACTAGTGTATGTGTGTGTGGGGGGGGGGGGGGGGGCACACAATAACATATTGCAGAGTCGGTTATGTTCAGTCAGTGCATCGATTCTGCACGTACGACACATTCTTTAACAAATGTATAACTGTGAGTTGCTCAGCCATCCACACTCCATAGTACTTGTAGCATGAGCGGTACCCGGTATTCCTGACGTGATTTAAAAGCATCTGGACCAACATATGGCCGCTTTCTGACTCGTGTTTATTGCTTTCTGAATTGTTATTACAGGGTACTATACGGTGCGGCTGAGTTCAAGGTTCCTAACGGTGCAGGACGAACGGGTGGAACGCATGAGGTTAGTGTGGGCTTTGTGTGATCTGTCCAGCATGCACAATGTACTCCTCTGGTCTCCATTCCTTCTGTCGTAGAGTACTCCTGATGGGAATAGGAGTTGACATCTCATGTACTGAAGCAGTTTTTTTTCATGTGTGCCTGTGTGTGTGTGTGTGTGTGTGTGTGTGTGTGTGTGTGTGTGTGTGTGTGTGTGTGTGTGTGTGTGTGTGCATGTGCGCATGGTCGTGTGCGTGTGCATGTGCGCCCGTGCATGTGTGTGTATTTGTGTATGTGTATTAGGATGCACCGCTCAAGCGCCTGGCCTACATTGAGTACAAGTGCAAGCAAGTGGAGCGCTGCTCTGAGCAGCCGCAGATTGGCATTCAGCTGTACAAGCCGGCCGTCACTCATCTACTCGGCAATGTGGAAACAGCTGCTGCCTTGGCGTTAGGTAGAATATCTGCACCATGATGTAGAATAGGTCATTCTGTGCGCTGGGTGGGTCTGTACACTCTTTAGCCATGTCCGAACAAATCTGAGTATGCGATGCTAGAACGTCTCCGGTCAGAAAATAATGCAGTGCATTCTGAACTGAGGAGTACAGACTTTGTATTGGTGACGCTCAAGATACATCTTACAACACTAGTACATTTACTACAGAAGTTTGGCATCCCAGATATTGCCTTGAGTTTGCATGCACTGTTCATTTCACGGTCTGGAGTGTGAGCTTTCTCGTATTCCGTGCCGAACAGTGGTAGAGCATGAAACACGGCTTTACGTCAGAAGAGGCCGAGATTTACTCACACACTCCTCCCTTGTATGATTTTTCGTAGTTATGCCAACACAAATCTTGTTTGCTATCCTCTGCACACTGCTAATTCTGTCACTTAGTTTGATCTACATGACGATGTACAAAGGAGTAATGTTGGCAATTGCCGGCAATTGTATGATGTACATGTATTCTATAGGTCAAAATGTGCCTAAGGGCCTGGTCAGACTACGGCAAATTTTGGTTGCCTGACGAAAAAAGAACAGCGTCCAGAATTTGAATCGCGATCACACTACACATGTGGGGAGAATGAAAATTCAAACTTCATTTCGAGCGTCAAGTGGTGATCTCCATGAACGACGTCAAATTCCTTCACCTTGGGGATCGCCAACACCTTCAGTGCAATCCTTGCAACCATCCTTATGAGTTTTGTTGTTGTCCGCGGCCAATTAGCTCCTCGATATCGAGATGAAAAAATCAGTGAATATCAGCGTCAATGGCGTATCAGCATCAAACTCCTGTTTGAGCGGAAAAGCGTGGTCCGTTCTTGCTTTTTTTGGAGCGTCAAATCTCGCTTTTGCCGCTCTGGCGGCAAGTTACTATGGAGATTCGGATTATAATCCCAGGATTATTTCGATTTTGCCGCAGTCTGCCCTAAGGGGAGACCCTGTTTTAATATCATGATACTCTTTTGATCTGTTGATCAGTGGTGTTGTGGCGGTTAGCAACTAGCGACCACTCTTGCCAGTTACGCTTGTTCTAATTGCATGTGTGTAGTAATCCCGATGGCTGTTCAAGTGACCTTTTTCGTCCAGCCCCTCTCACCTTTGCCTTTCTTGTCTTCCACTACATGTACTGTGCGTGTGTTTTCGCAGATGCAAAGGGCGCGCAATTGTTCGTAACTCCGCTCTTTCAGCTGCTCAACTCCTGCGCGTCGCGCCGTGACGTCGTGGACATACTGCTGAATACGTTGCTGACTCTGATGACGTCCTATGGTGGCACTCCGTTCAGTGCCACGTTCCCCACGCCGCGTCCCATCCTGTCCATCCTCTACCTAGTGTGTGCGTGCCAGACCCTGCAGTCGCCCAGGCACATGGTACTGGTGGTGGAGGCGTGCATCACAACACACTTCTCTCACCTGCAGCTCATGTCGTCTGAAGGTAAGCACGTGTGGGTGTGGGTGTGTCCGTGCGTGCGTGCACGTGTGTGTTTTTGTTGTTGTTTTGTTGAGAAGAACAGTGCAGCTCCGACTATGTTGTCTCATCCTCGTGCGGGCAACAAGCAGATGTTGACTGTTGTTTTGTAGCACTGTCAAAAACAACCCTACCTTGATCCTTGTGTCCATCGGCTTGTGAACAACGGGAAATCATCTGACCAGGAGTTTTTTTTTAACCGATACATGTATGTGTGTAGGTTTGGAAGACTAAGTCTTCAGTGCCATTGTTATGCCCTGTGTTGTTTGTGGAAGCTCTCACCCTTTTAATTTTAAGACGCCCATCACCATGTTATACCGAGAGATCACAATCTGTAGAGCAGTCTAACTGTGCACTGTGATGTGGTGACAGCTGAATGGATTGAATTGTCCGTTGTCTTCTGTACTCTCATGTGATACTCTGCTCTGCTCTCTACTGCACTGTGCCGTTACGTGTAGATGATCAAACGGCAGCTGGCTGGGTAAAGGTACTGGAGTCGCTCAGCATTGCCAACAACATCGAGAAGAAGTTTATAGATACGTGTGTTGGTGAAGGCGCGGTGCTGTGTCTCTACGCTAACATGCTGCAGCGTCTGCCACTCTGCACTAGTCTACTGCAAGAGCTGACGTTTGCCAACAACATCCTCTCTTGGTGCTCTCTCATTCAGATCAAGTAAGTGATCAACGTGGCAGAGCATGCTGTGTGTGTGTGTGTGTGTGTTCCATCATCAAATGCGTTCTTGGATACGCTGCATGTGCTCGGACGGGAATGACTTGTTTTGTTGCGCCGATCACCTGGTGACTTGGTGCCTGTCTGTGACTCTGCACAGCAATACTGTCCGAATGAGAAGCACCGATGCTGTTTACGAGAGAGCTTGAAAGCTCAGGGCCCTGCGCTATGCTTTGTTGCCTAGCTCATCGTGTATGTTGTCAGAACTGATGGAAATGCTTTTTCCTTGGATTGGCTGCATCATTGTATTGCAAAAACGTTTCAATGAGATGCTGAAGTAACGTCTTCTGCATAGCTATGGGACCGGCGCTGACTCTGCCGATCACGGGCGTTCTGGAGTCGACGGGATGTCTGTCCTGACGTTTCCTGGGACCGGCGCTGACTCTGCCGATCACGGGCGTTCTTCTTCTTCTTATTATTATTATACTGACGGCAACTAACATCCATTCTGATTGCATTTACTCGTCTCCCTACTTCGTATTTCTTTCCAGAAAATCTCCTCATACAGCAGGGAGTCGTTTATTATGACAACCCTGCTATACATCTACATGACTGTATATACGTTATAACTACTGTTTTCTGATGATCGCTTAGTGCGTGAAACTCTGAGTAAAAACACTTCCTCTGTCCTCCTATTGTTTTTATACGTTATAACTATTATGCTATCGGCCTACATCCGATTCCCGGGCTGGTCGACAGGCGGCCCAGCCAGCCTGCTAGTGGGATCTCGGCCTCGCACACAAATCCACACAAAATGTTACTGCACTGAATGCATTCCCCCGATACACTTCGCATATATACTAGTACTCATTCTCTTAATGGTACCGTACTCTTGATGGTACGGGACAGGTACGGGATAGCGCCAGGCATGTCAATGGCACAAACAAACAAAAATATTGTGGCCAGCTGTCTTTGCTGGTACGGTACAGTACGGGACAGATACGGGATAGCGCCAGGCGTGACACAAACAAACAAACAAACAAACAAACAAACAAACACCAAATTAAAGCTGTGTGGACCCTGGCTAGCGCCAGACGTTACTGAAGTAACGTCTTCTGCATAGCTACGGGAATAAAGCCAAGCTTAGTCTGGTGGTACGCATGTCTGGCTGGGGATGCCTGGATGGGTTGTACACATTTCCTGTGTGCTGATTTTGCATACATGTATCATTATTTCAGACAGTCGATGAAGTATATACTCACATTTGTTATGATTAATATCTGTTGTCTTGCTACTATGTGAAATCCATGTGTATGGCTCAGGCAACTGTTTGCTTGTCCCACTTTCTCTGTGTTGGTATGCTCTCTGGGTGTCTACACATTGTAAAAGCACTCTGCTGACAATAGATTGGTGAGAGCTGGAGAGAAGATTTTACCAGTGGGCTTGCCGATACTGGAATTGCTGTTGTCATTCTCTCCATCGCCACTGCTAATCATCTTTGTTCTGTGTTCTGTACTTCGTACAACTGCTAGGGCTGGCGAAGAGGCTAAGATTGTGCTGCTGTGGAGCAAGATGATGGAGTTGCTGTGCCGTCAGCTGGGCTACGGAACGCCAGCGGGCAGCGTAACGCCCATCATCAGAAGCCTGCTGCCCGTCATCTTCCGCGCCAGCGAGGACAAGGCGTCGGACGGTCTGCTTGGTGCCATCGGTCTTGGAAAGAGATCACTTCTCAGTGTGGAGTAAGTACAGCTGTGCTCAGTGAAATCCAACTCACAAGTGCATACCGTATATTCTCTCCCTTATAAGCGCAGGTCTCCATTACTAGCGCAATCTGTAATACTAGCACACTGTGAGCACCTAATTCAGTGTTGCATGCATGATACCTAGCATGTATTTTCTTCTTGCTCTGTATGGAGGTATAACCCTTATGCACACTGACGTCACGTACGAAATCCCGTAGAATCCCGTAGAATCCCGTGGACCCAGTTGGGTGTTGAATGTACACGACCATATTGTGTTATCTGTATTTTCGACTACAAAACATTCCCTTCTGGAATTTCATGCAACAACGTTTTTCGGACGAGATCTAACTAGTCTTTACTTCAGTAGTTCTATCCAAACTGATGAAGCTGGAAAAACGACTGTCTGCCACGAAATATTGGGCTAAACTGGTCAAATGCGCATCTTCATGTATAGCACACAATGAACACCCAACCGTGCATGCACACACCTACCGGGGGAATGCGTCGTACATCTGTACGAGATGATGTAATGTGCATAAGGACTATTATGAAATAAAGCACAATCTCGAATACAAGCGTTATTTGGTATCCTCAACTAGCACAACCCTTGACACCCTAGAAGTGGTATGTCACATTCTATGATTTATGCTGTGTTTGTTCACTCGTCTCGTCCGTGCAGGTTTCGGCTATTTGGCCGAGCGCTCGCCGCGTTTGTTGCATCCCAGGTCGTCTCGGAAAGCACGCTGCGCGTTCAGCCGAATGCCAGCGGTCACCCGCGTATAGCCATTGTTCAGCCGGGCACCTCGCAGGCAACGTTGCCCAAGACGGCGGTTGCTCAGCTTGCGCAGCGCTACATTGCCAGCCTGGAGTCGCTCAAGACCAAACAGGACTATAACCTGCTGGGCATGCCGCTAAACATCTCCATCGCCTACGCACTGGACCCGCAGCGGTCTTTCATGGACGTCAGCAATCTCATATCTGTGCTCTCGTCCACACTCTTCCCCAACGACATGTACCTGAAGATACTCTGCCTCCAAGCACCGCAGCAGCAGTGAGCGGATAATAAAAGTCCACGATGTGGTCGGTCACGGAGCAGTTTCCCATCCAGTGTAAGTTAGCTCTTCGCTCACCCCGGTACCAGTTCGTTTACTCCCCCCCCCCCCCCCCCTCTCCACACACCCCTCTCCACACACCCCTCTCCCCCCCCCCCCCCCCCCACACACACCCCTGTCCACACACTCACTGTATGTTGGGTGCTAGTACTACCCACCCATGATCATACTTCTACCTGTATCCACCCTCCACCCAACAAGCTCATAATATCTATTGTCATTAAATGTTGTGTTCGCACTGTTCTCCCAGCTGTACAAAGAGTGCTGCATTCTCTGCCCCTATCTGTATCCAGAGCGAGCCATGCCTATCTGTATCTAGAGCCGTGTGTGTGTATGTATGTATCTAGAGCCATGACTGCACAAAACACACGCAACTAGGGGTGCCTGTGTTTGTTTAGCCTTAGGTCTTCTTGTTCTACTATTAAAGTTTTTTTTTAACACGCCGTGCACTATATCATGTGTGGGCACTATGGGGGGATTTCCCCTAAGTTCTGCAACTAAAATGCAGGTCCGCTACACATGCAAAGCTCCGCATGTTATTCATGTAACATTTGGCAGATTCTGTGTCACATGCCCACAGCCGATACAACTATTATAATTATTTCCCAGCGGCTGATACACTGTCAGTACGTGCATAGCATACTGCCGGTCTAAGACGCCTTCAGGGACTGCAGCTTGCCCGGTTCACTGTGTATACCCTTCTATAATTTATCCCTCATGAAAGACTTCCGAGATTCATCTTCATTCAACACACACATTGGTTTTTAAATTGTTTTAATTAAAATACTTATGCCTATTTTCAGCGGACTTTGAACAATTTGAAACCTGTTTTCGGTCGTTTTCTTACGGCTCATTCCCTCCCGAATCGTAGGACACGTTCCTTCCCGACCTGTGCTCTTTCTTCTTCCTTGTGAGTCTGCTTGATTTCTGTTTGTGTTCTGCCTCGCTTACCACGATCACGAATCGTTGCTATGGCAGCACCTTGTCTTGTTGTTTATCTTCCTTTATTTCTCTCTCTCTCATTGCTGTGGTTACCGACAAGCCCAATCTTAATTTTTTTATTCAGTGTGTTACAGTACTTAGAAAGAAGTGTACAAAAACGTTAGCATTTTGAGTGGGTTACCGGCGTGATTGACCACTGTGTTGATATTGCCATGGTTACTGGCTGACTGAGTAACAACGAAACAGCCCTATTTTACTTCCTTTTGTGTTAGTACCTCTTGCGTACTACGCTCTGCCCATTCCGGGCATTTGAGCACTATTGCAGGTTAAAGGCGCACTGCCTCTGTGGTTACTGACTGACAACATGGTCCATTGGCATTGTGCGTGTACTGTAGGGTTAAGCGTATATGTTGTGAACGATCGCGGGATAGCCAAAGTATTTTACGAAGTCTACATGTATGTCCTATATTGCATATCCAGTATCAAGGTCGATGCTAGATTGTCACATCACACACCTGAAATAAATAATTCTGTCAAACACCATTTCTCAAAGAATAGAAGGAGTGCTACTCATGCAAGAGATGATCTTATGTAGAGAAATCCATTCTTAGCTGCAGCTGATTACTGAGTTGTGCAAATGGTCCACTAATTCTCCGACTGAATCTTGTTACTATGGCTTTGAAGTAACTTGATGGGTTTAACGACAAGCATTAACCCTTTGTCCTTTCGCCCATACTTGAACCGTACACCTGTGTACGGTTCAACCCACGCATGTTCAAAGCGACCTGGAAGCTACGCGGATCACCCGATCCACATGAAAATTCACGTGCACACAGCCTATGCTATGTAGAGGATGATACAAGGGTCGCTGGGGCTAGTTGCCATTTGAAAATTTTCAGGAAATCAAAGTCGAAGTTTGCTTGCGCCGTAACTTCCGACATGGCAGCACGCAGGGCGCTTGATGCAGATGAAGCGCTTGTTTGAGGATAGCTGGAGTGACCCGAGCGACAATCCTATGTCCTCTGAAGACGAGGACGAACTGGACGAAGCTTTAGTTGAAGGGGTTGATTCCGATTTTGATAACGACGCGGACTATGATGTTGTAGCCGTCGGCCCGTCGACCCAACTGTCGGACATGTCGACCACCCCGATTTGAGTGCAGGATCGGCAGAACAGCACTCGAGTGGTGAGGAGAGTGTACCACCGCCGTGTCTTACCCGTTGTGGAGCAGCAGGGCCAGCTAGAGCGCCGCAGCACGTGGAGCGGGAGCGCAGTTCAATCCCAGAGAGGTCCAGATCTCCGTCACCTGCGCGCCGTCAAACTCATGGTCGACAGCCGCGCAGAGCGAGGAGAGTCGCCACACGGGGCCGAAATGTCGAGCCTGTCGCCACTGTCGCTCCTCTGGCTAATGCTCTGTGTTTGTCCAACATGCCAGTGGTGCTACTCCAGGTCACACTTGTACAAATTGCACATTATTTATACATAGGAAAGAACTTGAACTTTGGATTTTGCCGATTTTTGCCAAAAAATCATTTTTGATACTCTTGAATAGCCACGCCCACCTGAGGAATGCAACCCAAACAGCATTTTTAGTTCACAATTATCATAAGCTTTCAGGAAAACATAAAGTGTACATACAAAATATCAGCTGCTTGGGTATGGTGAGTGGATTTGTTGAAGTAGGTACCCCTCACATACATTTTGGGCAAAAGGACAAAGGGTTAAGTTACTATGCATACGTATAAGGCGAGACCAAAATAAAATCGAGATTCCCGGGCAGGACCCATGCGAAATTGGTGCGGGCGGGCGAATTTTTATTTTACGACTCCCCGATGTACAGATCAGGGCAATTGTTGGCTGAAATACAGAAAAATAATTGAACGGGTAAACCGCGTACCTGTTTTCTGTAAAAAAATTGAATAAAATTTACCGGAAAATACTGTAAAAAAAAGTTCAGCATGGCATCCAACAAAAGCCCTGATCTGTACATCGGGGAGTCGTACAAGCCCGGGTTTGTGTCACTCCACATCACAGATCTACTCAGGGAGCCCTACACATGTATGTGTAGGGGGGCTCCCTGGATCTACTCACATTATCAGTACTGTACATGTAGGGAACTGCTCAAAAAAACAAAAACAAAATTGGCTTTGGCTCGATTTTGGTGCGGGAGGGCCCGGGAATCTCTATTTTTTTTGGTCTCGCCTAAACGGGTTTTTAAATCTCTTAGAATCCTATCCTTTGAAGCAAAGCAAAGCAAAGCAAAGCAAAGCAAAGCAACCATGTCCACGAACAATGCGACACGGTGTCTTTTCGCTTCGCTTTGATCATCATCTCCATGTCATCCTTTTCAGTACTTCAATGATCTGGGAAAGAGTTCAAAGTAAAAGAATTGATATGCTACAGATACATCGTGACATTATAATCTACAATGTCGACGTTTCCGGTCCTGATCATTTATACACTGAAATGCATGCATGCACACACGTATAGTGGAGAAAGGCAATATGACTATGAGCAGGAAGCATGTTCAAGCCAAGCAACTACGAGTATAAGCAGCAGCGTACGCAACCAAGCGTACGCAACCAAAGTGGCAAGAAACGGGATGGAAGCCAGCATAATAGCAGATAGACCAGATAAGGAAGCTTCGAAGCAGCAAGCCCTGAATTCACAATCATTGTGACAGGTCCAGATCAGTAAAATACTTGAATTTGTTAGTACAAATCTGAGGGCAAGAATGTTTTTATAACTATTCTGTTCAAGTGCATTGTATAAATTTTTTTGCGGGTTCTGTTCAGGAAATGTCTGTGTGTGTGGGGGGGGGGGGGGGGGGGGGCTGAATGCCCACAAACACCTTGGTTGTTCATAGTATGTCCGATGGAAGGGGAACAACACTGCACTGACACTCTTACTGCACAGCCTGGATATTCTACATGATCTACGGGGAAAGCTAGAGCTCGTCGTGTCGGCCTTGCTCATCTTCTTCTTCACCTTGTCTGCCTTCTCCCTCGTCCTCTTCCTCCTCTCCTTCGCCACCACCTTCCTCATCCTCCTCTTCTCCTTCATCGTCATCTCCTCCACGGCCTTCTTCTTGTTCCTCTTCCTCTTCTTCTGCCTGACGGCCTCCAGTTCCTTCGTAATCGACCTCATACGGCCTCAGCCTTGCCTCCAGGATTGCTGGAGTCACCTCCTTTGATTTGATTATTCCGTCACCGTCTTTGTCCAGCATGTTGAAGAGCTGGAGAAAACAGAGTCGAGTAGTAAGCGGTACAGATCACCAAGAATCGGACTTTGGTCAACTTGGAGAAGATATTTCGAAGTCAGTAGCGCGATTATGATGAACTGGAACTCCGCATTGCGGTTGCCATCTTCTCACCAGTGCCATACAGAGCTGGCTCAGCCATTCACATGCACGTGTATTCCTAGAGTACACTCACACTTGAAAGTAGCACGAGCTACAGTCCATTGCACAATGTGCAAAACTGCCCACATGACTGTTACGTACGTGATCTTGTATGAAGCGGCTCAAGAGCCGCAACAAATAACGTTGCTCCATCAATTCAGTGTTATCCTCGTGCACATGATGTGCATGTACACAATCATACAATATTCACAAGTACGGGTTTGCTTCCTTACTTTGTTCCCGTTGAACTGTGATCCACGTAGCGGCTCCTATGCACCACACAAGGGAATATGGTACACAGTACTGAGTAAGGCGACGGTAGTACATCTACATGTAGGCAAACAGTAGTAATACGTAGACACACAGCACGAGTACTGAAGTACATGCCAACAGCTACACGCAGTAGCCGCTGCCGCTAAGGAACGAATACAGTCATTCTGAAGACCGACATCACTTATTCAAAAGATTGGACGAACTGCCTGGGTACATTGAGTCCTGTTCTCGTTCTGTTTTTCTGGGTTTCCTCTCTTTCTGTGGCTCTCGCATCTATTACCCTTTCTCCCCTTTCTCAGTTCTATTAGTATCTTTTCAATGATGGTCCTTTATCACTGCCTTTCTCTCGCAAAAAAATAAGCAAGGCTTTTCAAGGCTTTTCATAGTGTTTATTTTGCCCGTAAAAGAGGCCTATACCACTCATACAGTCGTGCTCTGCACAATATCTGGACTACTGAGCAAGTTTTAAACTCGGATACTGAGCCAGTAATAAATGTAAACAAGAGAAGAAACACATGAGAACGAGTTATGCAGCAACTTTCCACAACTGTAACAAGATGATAAACGGTCAGAAAGTGCGATACCGCGGATGACCGTTTATCATCTTGTTACAGTCGTGGAAAGTTGCTGCATAACTCGTTCTCATGTGTTTCTTCTCTTGTTTACTGAGCAAGTGTATGTCCTATCACTGCCATGCTGTCAGAGTATGTAATAGGCGAGTTACACTGTATATTCTCGGTATTGAATGGAAATGCGGAAGTTAGAAAAGGAACGGAACGCAAGACTCTGGATCTGTTGGCTATGACCTGTTCATCATGCTCCGGTCACACCCTCAGCCGCATGATGCACTCACCGTTCTGTAGACTTTGATGAACTCTTCTCTGGAGACACCGGCTGCAGGTATGTTGTGTATAAGCAACGCCTCCAGCGTATCCCTATACACAGATAGAGAATTACACAACACCGTGTACATACACACACATACCTTGAACCTTGAAACTGCCACCTAAAGGTGATGCAGTGCCTCAAAGAGGCAAGAAGGGCAGCGTTACTTCTTGCATTTGTGTTGAGCCAGGTACTGGAGACGTGTGAACTTCCGAGAGCAGGTCGGGCATGGGATGGTGCGCGCGCGCGCGCGCACACACACACACACACACACACACCAGTGGAGCATAGCTAGTTTGTTGCATCGACTTTTGTGTTCATTGCAATCACCAGACAGCCGAATGAGAATTAGGTGGCAATGCAAGCCTTGCAAGCAACTATAATGCTTCATGTACTTTTACTGCGTTCATTTAATGCACTCGCTATCGCGCACGCACGTGCACCCCCCCCCCCCCCCACCCACACGCGCACCCACACACATACCACCCCCTCTTACACTGAACTATGAATACAGAGGTGCATGGGGGTTCGCAACACAGCCCTGTCAAGCACCGTTCCTCACCGCAACGTGTGGTATTCGAGAGATCCAAACTCAAAGTTGTACGTGTTCATCAGGTCACTCTCTCCCTCGATCAAGAACGAGAGGTTGCGGTACACATGACGGTCGACGCTGTCCAAATCCGCAACACTCACAGCTCCATTCTTGTCGTGATCCAGAAGTTCCAATACCTGGGCCAAGGCAAGCAAAGCAATGAAAGATAAATTGCTCAGAGATACATCATCAATGATTTAGGGATGGAGCGGAGCACGGATCTTGACATTGGGTCTCGTACTATACCTTTCTACTGGCGCAAGTCACTGGTACGGCATAATTCCTAGTGTAGGGGAATGGTTTTCGATGGTGGGCTGAAGACACACATCTTACATATCCCTATGTTATCGTCTGATGAGTGTTTTTTGAAACACGAAACTCGGAGTTACGGAAAGATTTTTGGTCTCTGTTGTTCTGCCCCGTATCCCTATGTTATAGCCATGTATACAGCATTGGCGTGGCTTGGCGATGTAGCACTAACTAGTAGTGAATGCCCACTGCTAACGACAACACACTGCAATACGCCGCGTGGAAACTAGGTCGATACTTCAATCACAAGGTGAGGGAGAGTGCGGTACCAGTTTAATAAGCTACACAGCATGCGTGACATTGGTCTGACCCTCTGTAGTATAGGCTGGGCCGCCGGCTAGGACGCAACCGTGAGCAGTCACAGGCATGCACGCGCCAGGAGTAGCAGACGGACAATCACCAACAAAGTGAACTACATGTAAAAGGAAGGCACATTGAAGTAGAAGCCGATGCCGATGTGACTGAAAGAAGCGCATGGTGGCATGATAGCTGGCAACACTTTTACGCCAATCATGTCACATTACCTTCTTCGACAGCTCCAGAGTCGATCTGTCCATTTCCAAACCCAAGTCCTACACGCAGACGGTACAGGCACACAGCAACAGTTAAGGGTAACGATCAGCGGCTGCAACAAGTCATCCTTCTCTCCAGGCACACCAAATGTGCACTGATCTCTACCAGGCGCGTACGGCGGTGCCCTTCAAGGGGGGGGGGGGGGGGAGGGTTCCGGGGGCCTCCCTCGGGAAAATTTTCAAAAAATGAAGCAAAATCCTGCATTTTGAATTTGAGCGAAAAAAAGGGGGTTCCAGGCACCCAGGAACCCGTACGGGGCACGCGCCTGTCTATAGTCTGCACTCTAGTCTGTTGGCCTCAAGGCACACTGGATTCCTACCTTACCTTCACCAGCATCTTGGCAATGGCCTTCAGGCCCAGCTCTGTTACATTCCCCGGCATCCGGTTGGTAAACAGCACCCTAATCACACGAGACATAAGACAAGGAGAATCCTGTAACGTGTATCAGAACCGTGCTGCATATGTATGTGTACGTGTGTCAGAACCGTGCTGCATATGAATGTGTACGTGTGCCAGAACCGTTCTGCATATGTATGTGTACGTGTGTCAGAACCGTGCTGCATATGTATGTGTACGTGTGTCAGAACCGTGCTGCATATGTATGACTAGCTATAGTTCCCAAACAACCGTCTCACGTTGTGCGTTCACATTGCTGGCTTTTTGCCGCTGTAACATCTGTGAACGTGATCATATGCCGGCGACCGCGCATTAGGTCAAACCGCAGACTGCACTTCTTATCACTCGTGCTGCAGCCCAAGACTACCTGTCTGGACTGTCATTGCGTAACACAGGGCCGGTCCCCCTTCAGGATCAAGAGCTGACTGATTGATGCTACACATGTGTGTTGGAGAGTACTCCTGCTACAACTAGTAGAGCCCGAGAAGACATGGACTTGATGGCTGTGGTGCAGAGCTATGATGCCGTTCTCACGCACCAATGCCGGCACATCATTGTGGTAACCATGGCTACAATGCACGGCCAGCACAGCCCAGTCGCGGCTAGACTAGGCCGCCCCATTGTGCGGGAAACACAGGTGACGACTCAGGTGATCTTGCCATGCAGGTTCATACGTTTGTTCAGGCCCGCCGGAACCGATCAAGTCATCACCGCACCAACGGCTTTTGGCCACTAACGTATGTTTACTGCTGCAGTGGAGGGCATATGTCCCTGCCATATCATACACAAACTGTGAAAGACTATGGTATGGCCGGACCAATTGAAAACTGCTTCCGGCGGTGCTCTTGTTGAATCATGATCTGTAACCTGAACGTGATCAGTCTCACAAGCCTATACTTAATGAGTTACACTCACTTGAAGAAATAATCATCTCCACGGCCCATGTCCATAATGCCCGTTCCACTCCAGCGCCAGAGCACGTCGAACTCGTCCAGCGACTTTGCAACCAGTGGCACGCTCTTACACTCCTCACCGCTGGTGAACTTGTCCACACGGCCGAAGAGCAGAGAGACAGCTAGGTTACGGTTACCAGTGCTTTTCACTTGGTGGTAATGGCCTGGAAACCGTGGCAGTGAGAAAAGAAACAAGCACCACAACTGTACCATGCTCACAGCATAATGTTAAATTATCCATCTCTACAGACTTTAAGTTTAAGACAGGGATCGGATTAGTCGCCTGATGCAACCACGCTGCATTGGAATCATCTCACACTATAGCCGGACGATACGATTTTTACGACTTCTATATTGCTGTACCGGTAATACGATGCGGACTGTGGTCTATAGGAAATACAAGGACCGAGGAACTACAAGTTACGCTATAACTGTGCCGGTCTAGCTAGTCATTCACTACGTGTACTACACTCGTCTCCAATGTTGAGCACAAAGTCGTGAACATAGCTGTGCACATTTGATGTAAGGCCACGTCATTTTTTGTCTATGTTTCGCGTCACCTTATTCGATGAAATCAATGAGGGAGGGCGAAAAAAATAAAAAAGCCATCCAAAAATAAACAGTGTACGTGCATTGCATTTGTATACAGTGAAGCGACGCGGCACTTTTCATGTACATTGACATGTACATGAATACATGAGTGTATCCCCTCTGCCATGCTTGTGGTCCAAACACAGGCGGCATGATGATTGTGTGACTTGCGGCCCAGCTTATTGCACACACATGTACATGTACATGTGTGTGAGCTGACTCAGCTGAGTTACATTTTCCGGTTTTCTGGGTTTGCATTAAATTTGTATTGCATTTTCAAAAAAAAAAAATTGTGTTCCGTTTTTTTAATTTTTTTTAAACTCCAGCTGTGAAATACATGCGCGGGGGACGCGAAACATAGATAAAAAACGGTGTGGCCTAAGACTAAACGCCACGCAGTGTTTTAAGGGCATTACCGGTAATTTAACAGCACCAAACCCATGATCCTCACCTCCCGGAATAAAGACGCAGTCGCCTGCGTTGATTTCCACCACGCCATACTTGACGTCGCGGAACCGTCGGAACTTCTTCAAATCCACGTTATCCACGTCGATCGGCGACAAGCCACCCATCTCGTAACGGCTGTCGGCAACGAAGTACACATTCTTCGTCTGGTTGTTGTCTATCATGATCCACGTCTTCGTGCCATCCAGCAAGCAATTGATAGCATTGAACGCATCTCTGTGCAAGCGGCTACGCGTGCCACCGCTGCTCAACCACAGGTCTACCTCTACCACGGATCTGTTCAGCTCTCCGCAGCACATGCTGGGATGCACGAGGACGTCTTTGTACATCGGTGAGGGCAGCTCGCTGACGATGTACTTATCGCGCTCCTTGTAACCCTCCACGAAGTTCCCGATGGTGTCTCTACCGATTCCGAGGCTGCCCTCCGGCCCATACACGCTCCCATCCTTCTTGGCTTCTATCTTCACCTCCAAAGAACCAAAGTCTTGAGACAGGGTTTCGTCAGTCCACCTGCTGAACGCTGGCCATTGCTTGGCGAAGCCCCGGAACGCGACGGGTTTCTGCGGCTGGATGTAGTTCTTGAAGAACACTTCGCCCGTTATCGGCTCACTGAACTCATCAATGGGTATCTCTGGGAGTCGGTGCTGGCCCAATGGCTCGCCATGTCCAGGTATATCAGGCCGCGTCGTACTTGCACTTGCTGCAGCGGCTCCAGTCGCAGAATCAGCTGTTGGTGCAACCTGCTCGCTCGCACATTGCATTCGTCCGCAAAGGGACAGGAGAAGAAGACATAAAACTACTCGCGGCTCCATTGCCACGCTCCACGCCGGTCACAAGCCTTGACCTCGTTACGCTGCAATGCCTACGCTCCAGTATTTCCTGGATCAGTACGACGGTAAAGGCAAGAAGGCCATTGACGATTTCTTTCTCCCCACTCTGCAGATATCACTCTCAAGATCTTTCGCTGGAACGCATCCATTGCACGCCGAAACCATTGCCATTGGATACCAGCGATTGTCCGGGCTAGCTGAGCACCTCAGGTGATGCTCAAAATGACGTTGATACAATGAGGGCGCTAGCGCTACAAAAATAATCAGAAGTCTGGATGCATGTGTGAGGTTGAATGTATTTTTAGACTTACAATCAACATGATAAAGAGTCCAAGACTTGGCAAGAGTGCAGTGCAGTGTGGGGTGGGGGTAAATTGGTTTACTGGCATGGCCATTACGGACTCTTGATTATTGTGCATACATAATAACGTACTACGCTGTACTGCACTGGGAGATGAGAGGATGTGGCTGGGAAGTGTAAGATCAAGCCATTCAAGGATTCTGGGAAAGGGCGAGAGTCAAGTGGCCTGAGCTCTGCAGTGTGGTCCGTTTATGGTTGTGTCTCTGATTGCTTCAACAGACAACATGTTAACACTGCACTACGCTGGGAAGTGCCACGAAACATCAGTACAATCATGTACTGTACTGTGATAGTCAATACACTACATGTCACGGTATACTCCATTTCGGATCAGTGGGCAGTGCAGATCACCATGGTCACGGCCCGGCCCACCTACACACGCGTACACACCCAGAAAAGTTCATACATTATTTTTGCTACAGCCTGCATGCTATCCCCCCCCCCCCCCCCCCCCCTGCAGGTACAAACTGGAGTGAAAACGATGCTACATGACATTGTACAGATTCCGTATATCGGTTGACTATCGGTTTTATTTTTCGATTACTGCAAACTGCACTACTGGTTGCGTCTTCCTCTTTCATCTGCACCACGCTTCACGATACCGGTAAAGCATGCATGGCGAGTTCCAATGTTCCAGGTCCAAAATGCTGACCAAGGTAACATTAGTACCGGCAGTCATGTACGGAATGAACAGTGGCACGGAATCGTAAGCTGTGGCCGATCATCAGAAACAGCTGTATGGACACCGAAATCCTATCGATTTGCTTCAGTATTGTAACAGACAATTGCAATCGATTAACAGGTATAATTGTTTGAGCCCTGTTCACATGCGGCGGCTCTATCGTCACAAAAGCATCGGACTTAGGCTTTGCAGCAACATGCATATGCAAGAACAGCAACAACGCGTTCTAAGCATCGACACCACCAGCAGCACACAGCCGCCATCACCAGCAGCAATCGCACGCCAAACCCCACCAAACAACATCCTGATTTCTGAGCCAACTTCAATTCATACACAACCTCAAAGAAGCCGTGATCGCAACATCGAACATCACCCGGGAAGCAGTAAGGTCAATTTGCCAACAAAAGGAAAGCACCGTGCAAGAAGATTGAGTTAAAACCGCAAATATAACAACTAGTTGGAAAATCAAAAAAAGCGGCTCCAGGTGCCGGCAAAAACGTCACCACTATAGATGACTTTGTTACATACGGTACGCACACTGGCATGGGGAAATGGTGCATTCCGAAAACAATTGGGTAAAATAGGCACAGAAACGCACAAACACTGGCAAGCACATGACGTATGCACAGAATGGTCACCTACTAAGCGGGGGACACTCGTACCCGGATAGCGAACCAAGCTGCGGGTACAAGGTAGCATTGAAAAAGGAGTTGGTGATAATACGCCCAACCAACCTTGAGAAAGCGATATCGGCAGCAGTAGTGCTCCGCTGGTTGAGTGGTGGCTGTACAACGGGACGTCTAGAGACACACGGGGCAGACTTATGACATCGCTCCGAAGACCGGGTTGTGGCGCGCGATGCTGGGGCCCTTCTCGTCGTAGTCCTTCTTCGTGTGGCACACCTGATAGAACTCTGGCGTGCTGGCCAGCATGGAGCCGCCGAACCAGACAGCGTAGCGCTGCATGTGATGCGTGATCACGTTCACGTCCATCGGCTTGGGCTTGATGCGGCCCTCGCTCAGCTCCTCGCTCAGCCGCAGGCGCGCGTCCACCACGCGCTTCACGTCGCGCTGCAGACGGCGGCCAAAGTCCTTGAACATGGTCGAGCCGCCGCTGAGCACGACGTTCTTGTACAGCGGACGGCGCACGTCAATCGGGCAGTTCTGAATACAAGTGTCGACGGTCTCGGAAATCGGAATGGTGAAGTCGGGATTGGAGAACTCCGGGTGAAAGAAGATCTCCGGCCCGAGGAAGCGCTCGTAGCCAACATCAATGCTCCACTTCTGCTTGGTAACCGGATTAACACCATCATGTTTCTTCATCCACTTGTCCGGCTGCGTGTCGTATTTGTTGAACTCTTTGGCCACGTCAGGGCAGATGTAGCCGTAGCGTTCCTTCACCAGCTTGGCTGTTTCCAGTGACTGCTCTGGTGGAATACCAGTCTCGCGATCACGCAGCAGTTGCTGCACGAAATAGGTGATGTCCCTGCCAGCGATGGGAATATGCTTGATGCAGCTGCCAATGACGTAGCCCTCGGCCACTGGAATAACGTGGGTAACACCATCACCTGAGTCAATGACCGTTCCTGTGAGCGTCCGCTCGCCAACTTGTCGCGATGTCCACGATGCGGCCAAAGCCAGCACAGCCTGGACAGCGATGTACAGGCCTGGAACATTGAACGACTCGAACATAATCTCGGCCGTAAACTCACGATTCTCTGGCGAGTTTAGCGGAGGCTCTGTGAGTAGGAAGAAATGGTCCTCCGGCTCTGCTCTCATGTATTTGAATATGCACTGCTCATAGAAACGCTCCATCAGGTCCCAGTCCTCCACCACACCATGGCGGATCGGATATTTGATCGAGTATCCCGACTTCTCCGTCGCATCGTCACCGATGTAGAAGTCCAGGTCGTCTACGCCTTTCGTTACTCTTCTCGCCGCTTGATCGCCGACTTTGGCTGATTCCTTGACGGCTATGGACGATGGGAAGATGAACTGTGGCTCGGTGTTGCCAGCAAAACCCAGCTTGGTGTACCCCGTGCCTGCATCAAGCACACACGCGGGTAATCTAGCGGCCATGGCGGACGTTCAATACCAAGCTAGCTAGAACGGACACAGCACCAAACGACAGTCACTCCCAAGCCGTGACCAGACGCAAGATCAAAAGCGAATCGAAAATTTACGGCAGCTAGCTAGCTCACTGCAAAAAGTACGGCCCCAACAGCGCCAGGCCTGCAGGGCTAGCTTCAATGACTACGTCGACTGCGTATGCGGACCAAACTCCACAGCGCACACAACGCTGTCCAGGTTCAACCCGACACTGGAAAGTGGAAAGTGAGTGTGCGACAGATGCTACTGCACAGTCCAGTTGTAGCAGCAGGATCAGCTTGTACGGAAAGTGTCGTGTCTGCATCTAAATTTTTATGCTTTTGTAGTGAGAAGTGTCGCACGCGCCTAGTACATTTTAGGTCATTTGTCCACTGCATGCATCAGGTCCTCTCAGCTCAGGTCAGCTGGCATGATGTCTGTACTGACTGTGCGCTCAAACCAGTACTGGGCCGGCCATGCATGGCCATACCATGCATACTGCCATACGCCATATTCTCGTGCTTTGCGCAACCGCATGCCCCTACCCAGTCGCCCAGGAGACGGACCGCTACAGCAAAAAAAGGGCTACATAATGTCATTATAATAGTACATATCGCGCTAGTACTACCGGTATACCCGCTGCGCTGACGCTGTGTGCATGTGCCAATGGATATAACTATAAAAGTTAGTTACTTTATAAGATTATTGGTGCAAGACAGAGCGAACTGGATGGGCTACGTAACACTGCACTTTGCCCTTGGCCGCGCCTTGATGGCATTTTTTTTACCAAGACTGGCAAGAGTGACTTTATTGAAAAATCCATGGTGACCTTGAACTGGCTTGTGCACAAATCAATGCCCCCCCCCCCCCCCCCCCCCCAGCACCGACCAGGGTTGTAATTTAATATGCTCTTCTTTCTGGTAATACATATGCAGTAGTGAGACATACCAGTCAGCAAAGCAACACATGGTGTCAAGCCCTAGCCGGCCCTGGTTATCAAAACCCTAGTTTTCCCCGAACACACTCGACAGTCACCAGGCGCTAGGCCTTGACGGATTATGCTAGCATAATTTTTCGCATAATTCCTACCAAAATCGAATAATCGCATAATTCGAGGCAAATTGCATACGAATCGCATAAATTGGAATAATCCGCCTGTTCGCATCAAATTCCATACAGTTGTACAATGTTCTACAAGTACAAGTACAGGTAGATGCACCAGGAAGTCGTAGGTTTACGACTCCCTTGATAACATGTCCAGTCCACTACAAATTCAATGAGTGACGGTCATAGCTAGGTTGGACGGTGCGTTGACCCCGTTGAACTTTTGCCACTACAGTACAACGCCCTCTACAAAATATGTCCCTGTTATTTTGCACAGAACCATCATAATTATAATATTAGCAGCATATATGAGAATAATGCGGCATAATATGATAACTTTTAGCATAATAACAGCATAATTCTGCCATTTTTTCAGCAATGCGAAAAGCATAATTTCACGAAAATACTAGCATAATCCGTCAAGGCCTACCAGGCGCGTGCCCCGTATGGGTTCCTGGGTGCCCGGAACCTCCCCTTTTTTGCTCAAAATGCAGGATTTTGCTTCATTAAATTTTTTTGAAAATTTTCCCGCCGGCGCATGCGCCTGGTCACGGGACCGCCGGAAGCAGCCTTTTGACAGATTCGGCTATACTGTACATGTAATCTGTCCCCGGGGAAAATTGCAATTCCAGGGCCGCGTTTTTTCCCGCGTTTTTTGCGATTTTTTAAAAGACCGCGTTTTCCGCGATTTTCCCGCGTTTTTTGAACTTTTTTGTTGCACTACACGTACACACGGTGACACAGTGCACTGTTCGGTCAGCAACGTCTCATCGTGGCGGCTTTTTACTCAAATATGACGAGTGCTTACACCAGAGACTTGTAACTGATTGATTTCACTACATACTCACTGAAAATTGCCGCACATCAATATTATTCACCGCATATTTACCGCATATTTACCGCAAATTCACCGCAAATTATGCCATATTATGCCGCGTTTTTCCCCGCGTTTTTTGCGATTTTTTTCCGCAATTTTCCCCGGGGACAGTGTAATGTAGCCTTTCATACGTCTTTGTGTAAGATATGCCAGACACAGTAACCTCCACAGCAGCAAACATGTGTTGGTAGCCAACCAGTTGGTCCGGTTACGACCGGACCAACTGGACTGGTTCCGCGCATGCGGCCTGGCCGGAGTCCTGCACTCCACTATACTGTTCGTGGACTTGTGAAGCACCCACCACAAGCCAGCCAGAACAAACAGTTAAGGAGGCTAGAAGTCTTCAAAAGCTGGAACGCCAAGAAGAATACGCTCACACGACGGCCACGGACTGTGTTCATGAGAGGAGCACGGCACACGGGTGGAACTGCTTGCAATAATGCCAGACCAACAATGTTACATTGGTACTGGCAAGGGAGGGAATTCGAATATAACTAGACGAACGCAAAACCAGGGGACGAATAGGAAAAAAATGGATAATAGATGGCGGAATGAGAAGATGAGTAAGATGATAAATAAAATATGCTCAAGTGATAGTCGATAGTTGATAGATATTTGTGTACTTATTTCACCACTCGTACATCGGAGGGGCAATAAAACAATTTGACAGTCGGAGAGAACAGAATGCCAGCTTCCAGCGCTAGCGATGGACTAAAAACTAAGACGAGCAGAGACGAGCCATTACAGGAAACACTCTGGTCTAGGACACGTCACGAGAAAGAGTAAATGTAGAATCAATAACAAACAAACAGACGCCACCACTTCGTTCTGGACCAGCTGCACAGATGTGATGTCAAGATAGAAGACAGGCCGCGCTAGTTCCAAACAAGGGACACACCATGACATAGTGCTTACTTCACCAACCTTCAATGCCACTCTCGTCCGCAATGCCTCTGACACTGTATTATGAGCGCTGCTACTTTCATTGAGCCAATGTCTCTGTTTGTCTCTTCTTAAAAGTAGACATAACTGAAATGTAGTATTGCAGGTAGAGCTCATGCTGACCATACAAACTACCATGAGTAAGCCACTACTGGCAACAGCATCTGTCATCCTGTCATGTGATCACTACCAGGTCATGTGGTCACTTGCACAAGAGCATATATCACCTGACTAGCATCAGCCAGATGGCGACGAACTAGTGGGGGCTCACCGCCGAAAGCATCAGCGCGCACTGTTCGTCTGTCACGCAACGGCGTAGCAGAGGATGTACGGCGAGAGAGACTGCTTACCGCCACTGTCCAGTGGTGATAGTGCCACGATTAGGTCATCCTCAGACACGTGCTGCACCGTAGAGTCATCACAGTACAGCCAGTTCGACGACAGTTTGCACGCCGCGGCCCCAGCCGTCAAGCAGCTGCACCGGTCAGAGTCTTTGCGTGGCGACGCACCACTTGCGGCTGGCCTCGTGTCGAGTTTCGGACCAGACGTGGTGCTGATGAAAGACAGACGCTTCAGGCACACACTGCACGGCCTGGTCTTGAGAGGAGACGGTGGTACGGACAAGCTGCTAGGCACTGGACTCCGCGGCTTCGTCGGCGTCATTGTTGGCGATGTCACCACCAACGGACTACCATTCGTTTCCATCATACTTCGAGAAGCAGTGACAGCCGGCAACGGCTTGGAACATTTCATTCCGGTGACACTTCTCTCACGACAGTACACGGTATAATGACCTGAATGCAGAACAAAATACAAGAAGTCCACGGGTCATCGCAAAAGTACTTTTCACAGATTGGGTACGCCACACGAACGTGTGAAGGAACAGCTGGATCTCAGCTAAGGTTTGCTTTGCAGCGAAGCCTACACTCAGGTTACGTTTGGTTGGTCACATTCCCAAATTGGAATCACTTGGAATCACTCGGAATCATTCTCGCCCGTTTGGTTGGTCAAAAAGTGCGTTAGGTTGGTCCTATTCCAGAATGGGGATCGCTGAGAATGATTCTTTTTGGAGAATGATCATTCCACCTCACATGCTGGAATGAGCATTCTCATTCCGGAATCAAAAAATGAAAATGGTTGCCACGAGCCAAACAATGTGGCATCAGGTTCAAGTGCCTCAAATCATGCAGTCAGAAGTACCTTGACTCTCTCAAGGAAACTAGAGTCGGGTAAAAGAGAAGAGAGCCGCCGTTCCACAACGACATCATGGAATTGTTATGTCCAGTGATTCCTAGTTGATTCTGGTGCGTTCGTTTCGTCAGGTGATGCTTACCCATTCCCATTCCAGAATGGTTGTCATTTACAATCTGGAAATGCCCAACCAAACGCAACCTTAGATCTGTGTCTACTGTCCACAGGCCAATCTTCGTTCTACATAGGTATATCACATCATTCTATCACATTTATAGACATTTAATGTAGGCACAGCCAGACGTCTGGTCTCCGAGCACACTCACAATATTATAGATGGTTTCCGAATACAGTGGGTGCAGTTTCACACCGGTTGTGCCTTACAGGTACACATACTAGGCAGCATGATTGCTGCCGTGGGAAACCCGTGAACACAAAGCGTGGTAGAGCATACTCCGAGCAGTTTGCAACCTTACTTGTACTTATTGCTCACTGCCAAAACTGGTCACGTGGGTCTCCCCGGGAGAGGGGAGAGAGACTCAAAAGGAATCTTGGAAAGAGAACTCAATTGGCTATTGAACCACCCAACGGCCGACACCCCCTGAAATCCCCAAAACCCTGGGTGGACTTGAAAATGATCCCACTTATGGGCTCACCACACCGCAGTAAGTGGGCGAGGACAAGGTGCAGAAAAAGGA
Organism: Sycon ciliatum; assembly: GCF_964019385.1. Taxonomy (NCBI): domain Eukaryota; kingdom Metazoa; phylum Porifera; class Calcarea; order Leucosolenida; family Sycettidae; genus Sycon; species Sycon ciliatum. The sequence continues at coordinate 5,204,423 of NC_088643.1, forward strand.
TTGACGGCATCAGGGTATTCGTCCCGGGATCCAACTGCAGTTACCCCTGCCCCCAGTGAAGGTAATACTTGCTACTAGTGTGGGTGGCTAAATCAGAGTGAATCCGAGGTAAGCTTCACTAGCACCATTGATTACACAAGAGTTAATCTAGCCAGAAGCAGTCCATGGTTAACAGGTATGTATACTTCAAATAGAAAGTATATGAACCCTGGAACCAACAAAGCAACCATAGTAGCAGCGGCAGCACCAGCAAAAGCAGCAGCACCACCACCACCACCAGCAGCAAAAGCAGTAGCAGAAGCTGTTCTCACCTGTGTTACTGTGTGCTCCTGTGTGCATTATAACGGCGACGAGGTGATAGGTTCTGTCCCGATTCACACAGTCCTTGCTGCACCATTCGGTGAGTTTCATCTCCAGCGGTGTAGCGATGTTGCCATGCACTTTCTTCACCGATGACATGGTGGAGCTACGAGCAAATCAATAGCACAATTCAATTACGGGACAGAACCAAGATCCATGCATTGAACACCACTTATGCAATGCCTCCAGTTTCTTCAGGTAAGAAATAGTCTAGTCACCAGGTATGTGCATATACTAGTAGGTAAAGCAGATAGAAGTCTGGATACCAGTCATCTCATTACTCATTATCTTGTGCTCTGCATTAAAAATGCAGAGCACAAGATTGAGAAAGAGAGACAGAGGGAGAGGAGAGAGAGAGAGAGAGAGAGAGAGAGAGAGAGAGAGAGAGAGAGAGAGAGAGAGAGAGAGACAGAGAAAGACACAGAGAGAGAGAAAGACACAGAGAGAAAGAGAGAGAGAGAGAGAGAGAGAGAGAGAGAGAGAGAGAGAGAGAGAGAGAGAGAGAGAGAGAGAGAGACAGACAGAGACAGACAGACAGACAGAGAGAGAGAGAGAGAGAGACAGAGAGAGAGAGAGAGACAGAGAGAGAGAGAGAGAGAGAGAGAGAGAGAGAGAGAGAGAGAGAGAGAGAGAGAGAGAGAGAGAGAGAGAGAGAGAGAGAGAGAGAGAGAGAGAGAGAGAGAGAGAGAGAGAGAGAGAGAGAGAGACAGAGAGAGACAGAGAGAGAGACAGAGAGAGAGACAGAGAGAGAGAGAGAGACAGAGAGAGAGAGAGAGACAGACAGACAGACAGAGACAGAGAGAGAGAGAGAAAGAGAGAGAGAGAGAGAGAGAGAGAGAGAGAGAGAGAGAGAGAGAGAGAGAGAGAGAGAGAGAGAGAGAAGATGGACGGATACATCAGGCCACCCAAGTCACACAGTCATGTGCATATCGCACTATTAACCTGTATCATTCACTCGCGCCATGATCCAAGCTTGCTGCAGCCTATATCAGTCATGTCTTCGGAAAATTGTAGTCAAGTTGCTGTCTGATGATCGGTTAAAACCGTGAAACTCAGAGTTCCAGCGGAAACCTTTTTTGATTCCTTCTTTCAAGTGTGTGTACTAGGCTCTGTACCTAGGTGTATTGAGGATTGTCACGAGCAACCGCAACTCTCTCCGAGTAGATGGATAGATAGAGAGAGACACACACACACACACACACACACACACACACACACACACTATGCAGCAGCTTGCAGGGTTGAGAAATCAACCATCACTAGTCTAGCACGGTACTGCACCGTACAAATTGTTCGGGGGGGGGGGGGGGGGTGCGCAAAGCACTCCTACAAGTGCAGTCAGTATATGTACTGAGTGTGAGATAAGACCCCCTAAACCACACAGCAACGCTGCGAGTGCCACTCTCACCTGTAGGAAACTGTTGTAAACCGCTTGAGCTGGATAAGCAGAACAGGCGGCAGCTTGGCAAACGAGTACGAGATCTTGGCTTCGTTGGAGCGACGACACACTGCACACTTGTACTTGTTGGCGCCGATGAGACCCGAGCTGGGACGCATCAGCTGACCAAGGCACCAGGGCAGGGAGTGCGCCACAACGAGCATGGTGCTGAAGACGGACGAGCGGGCTGCCGACTGCTGCTGTTGCCCAGCAGAGGACTCTTTACAGACAGGCAAGCTCAGGTCAGTGAAGGTTTCCGGACGCTGCTGCTTCGTCTCGCACTCCACGCAGCACGTACTGGCCAGCATCACTCCCTCAAAGCTACTCCGCACAATGTTAACCGACTCGGTGGAGCTCTTCGCCACGCTGAAAGCGGAACCATTCGAGGTACTGTGTGCCAGAAGGGAGATGCTGTCATGCGATCCATTCCTTCCCAGGTGATGATCTGATAGTGATGTTTGCAATCGGCCCGATTCTACAGAGCTACTGGACGTGTGGGACGCTAATTGCGAGTTTCTCTTCTCAGCAGATTCAGCGCTGTCGTCCTCGCCGTCACCTGAAGACCGTAAACGCTTACTGCTACGCGTGCAGGTCAGCTCGCCTTCGGATAGTCTTCTGACCAGTTGTGTGGAGCCCGCCTTTGGCTTAGCAGCACTGCCACGAGCGCAGTTCTCGCTACATTGGCTACGGTAAGGGCTGCTCCCGGATGGAGCAGTGGTAGCGACTGTTGGCACTGCAGCATCGCTGGAGGTAACTGGCTTATCGTCTCCTGCTGCCGTACTACAACTAACACTGGCCGGGTATTGACCCTCCGTCTTTGTGACTCTATTGCCAATCGAGGAACTGGAAACCGAGATGCTCAACTGCTCAACATCCATATCACATGAGCCGCCATTCAGTCGACAGTGGCTGGGCTTGCTGGGCGAGATGGCAGGCGAGCTCGTGCTGTGGACTTCGCCGCCCACGCTCGCCGACTCGTGCCGTGTCCTGCCGTCGCTCAACAGGGCCTTGTGGGCGAGGATCAGCTCCGAGGCGATGTCCATCTGGTCCATGATGCACTGCAGGCACTCCTGTGCGTCATGCTGCCCACCACCCTTGAACAGCGAATTGACTTTCCTACAACACAACATATGACAGAATAAATATTAAACTCCGAATAGTGCATATGCCCCCACCTCCCTCGAACAGGGAATTGACTTTCATACAGCACAAACACATGACAGAATGAATTCCTAGCTTAGAAGTTGCCCCGAAACACTGCGTATTGAGCAGGGAGTGATGCTTTCTTGCAGGTTTGCCGAGTGGAAGGTGCGACATGCTCCTCGTGTGCTCCGGAAGGCAGTCGTGAGTCTGTCAAGTTCGGCAGGAAGGGTGTGTTCCACGTAGGAACAACCAACTTCATCAAGAATAAATTCCTGATAGTGCATAATTATGCCTATGCATGCCAACAGGAAAAGCCAAGCCCGGCTTCTGTGGCAAAAATCCATCCAGGAAGAATAAGCTCATACCGTATATTCTCTATTATAAGCGCAGGTCTCCATTACTAGCACAGTCTCTAATACTAGCACACTGTGAGCACCTTTCGAAACATTATAAGCACAGTCTCTATTATTAGCACGGTCTTGGTGGAAATCAATGCTGCATGCATGATATCTAGCATGTATTTCTTCTTGCTCTGTATGGATGTATTGGTTGAAAAAATATAAGCACGGTCTCCAATATAAGCGCGGTCTCCAATATAAGCACGGGGTAGAGGGGTGTTGAAAAAATATAAGCACGGCGCTTATAATAGAGAATATACGGTATTCAAACCAGGCATGCAGTTGAAAAAACCTCTATAGAAAACAGTACGGCCCTCCATAAAGTACCGCATTTTCCGGAGTATAAGCCGCACCCAGATTTTATGTCACGTAATACAGACATCAACCCTACGAGAGAGCTTGGAAGCTCAGGGCCCTACGCTATGCTTTTTTGCCTTGATGACCTAGACAAAAAAAAGCATAGGGATGTTATAAATTCTTTAAAAAAATCCTTTTTTTAAAGACATAAGCTGGGATTCGAACCCGCACTATCGTGCGCCCTGCAAGCATCCCCCGATACACTTCGCATACATACTAATTCTTCCAAGTTGTTTCACATTGTGATCTTGCATTTGAAAGACCTATTTGAATATGCATTGTGGCCAGCCGTCTTTGATGGCACGGTACGGTAGGGGATAGGTACGGGACAGGTACGATCGAGGGTAATACGACACCGTCTCCCGTACCGTACCGTACCATCAAACACAGCTGGCCACATACAGCTGCCCGCAATATTCAAATAGGGCTTTCAAACGCAAGATAATAGCGTGAAGCAACTTGGAAGAATGGGTATGAATGCGAAGTGTATGGGGGAATGCATGTAGGGCGATAGTGCGGGTTCAAATCCCAGGATATGCCTGAAAAAAAATAGGAGAATTGAAAAATTTATAACATCCTATGCTTTTTTGCCGTCAGATACGGATAGCGCCAGGCGTGACACAAACAAACACACAAACACACAAATACCAAATTAAAGCTGTGTGGACCCCGGCTAGCGCCAGACGTTACTGAAGTAACGTCTTCTGCATAGCTACGGGAATTAAATGTTATTACCGTAGAACAATCCGCACCGCACCGACTTTCTTTGGTTGAATTACTGGTGTTAAAAGTGCGGCTCATACTCCGGAAAATGCGGTGATTGCCAGGGAAATAGCAGAGATGATGATCCCGATGCTCCAAATGCAAAGAATAAGGAGAAGAACCATCCCACCCACCTGAGCGCAGCTAAGAGAATGTCAGGAGCCTCAGAGACTGGCCCAGCTATTGGCGACTTGCAATGCGCATCCTCCTTCTCTGCCATGGACGTGAGTATCTGCGAGCAGACCGAGCAAAGTACAGACTCTTAGTGGTAGCTGTGAATATGCCATGCAACTACTACAGAACAGCTACGGTACTGCCGGTCGCCGAAGAACTTGGGGTCAGCCTCGTAGCCAAGACCATTCTTATTATCATGTACTACAGTCTATTCACAGTCGAGTCACCGTGTATACGAGTAAGTTACATTGGTATGCTGTGCTTGCTAAAGTTCTAACCTGTCCGTTCTTCGGCGCCCGGCAGTACTGCAAGCACCGGTCATGAACATGTACATGCCTTGCCAGAGAAAGAACAGACATTGACTCCTATGGCAATAATGATGCATCCAAGAGCTGTTGTGAGGGTAATCCCACCTGTATCAGTGATACTGGGGTAATGACAGACACGGAGAGCTACGCTATCGTGGAGAATATGAACGGGTTCGGAACACACAAATTCATTCTTCTAAGTGCATCACTGTTATGTGGAGAATACATTATTCGCTCGTTATTTGAATTGGTATTCGAGCTAACAATCGTTCATGGAAATTGTGCTATATCACCAAGAAAAGCCCGGTCCACCACCAACAACTGGCATAGATTCGTTCGGACATGAACGTGATGCTACCAGACACATAACAGCTTCAATCAGTGGTGGAAGTCTGCAGAGGTCTGCGCAGTGTCCCCATGGACTTACAGAATCTGCAGCCAACAGGACGTCTAGGGATGGTGATGACGGTACAGCCAGTTCCTCCACCTGGTGTGCAGACAAACAGCAGCAGGTTCACACCAACACATCACCACTATCCCATAACCATGTCAATCACGTGCATATCACACATGTACAGTATTTTACCGGCTATAAGATAAATTATGTAAGTCCCCCTCATTCTTGGGGTCTAAATTTCCCGGTTCAATGGCGATTACTCAGTAGACCCTGGTTGCAACTAATTACTTGTCAGTCAACCGCCCTTTAAATTCGGTTTTCGGCCATAAAAGGCCGGCTTATAAATGGTACTGTACGTCAACAAATATCCGGCGCATATTTAATTTCGGCTGCTTTCGGCTACTTTCGGCCTGGTCATATTCGGCCGAAATTTTGTTTTGCAAGGTTCAGTGTCACGTTGTATGCGGTCAGCAGCAGTACAGGCCGAAAATTTGACGCGGCCGAAAATGTGTTTTAGCCCTGGGAGGCTGAAATTTGAATGGGATGAAAATAATCAATTAGTAGACTTACAGTGAGTAATTTATACTACAGTCCATTTCAAAACTATAGACGCGTAGGGTTTTTGAAATATTTCAAATTTGGCTGGAACCTTTTGAGAATAGTTTTCGGAATATTGCTCAGGACCGTTCCACAATTACTCTCATTATAGTTTCTCAACGATTCGATAACAGACGCCCAATTTGGAAAAATGTATGCACAAAGTGATCACAGATTTTATGTGGTATAGATGCTGGCATTACGGTTTTTGCCTAGGTACGCGTCTATAGTTTTGAAATGGACTGTAGGCATGCATCGGAAATCAGACCTGAAATCGAACCCAGCCCGCTACCGACTGGAAATTGCAAGTATTCCATCTCAGTTCAACTCTGCGCTCTTGATTCGGCAGATACAGTACAACCGCTGTACGTACATGTGCACAAAGGCATGACTGGAATAAGCATGGATGGATTCTTCTAGAACGCCCCACAGCGAGCACAATGACGTTATGGCGCATGGGTTGGTCATATGCTCATCTTAGTCGAGTGGTTGTACCGGAGGTGCAGGACCGCACTGCCTAAGTTGAGAAAACCTGTGGGTGCACATCCAGTGCATTTGCAGATTTGCGTGCTTCTCTTGCGACGGGTGTATACATGGCACATGGTGTGTGTGTGTGTGTGTGTGTGTGTGTGTGTGTGTGTGCGTGTGTGTTTGTGTGTGTGTGTGTGTGTGTGTGTGTGTGTGTCAGCCTTGCAAGCTGTTGAATGGTGTAATCCCAGCACAAGTTGCTATGTCTAACAGGGGCGTGCTCGGCCCCCCAACTAGGGGGGTGCACGGGAGCCGAGGGGAGCCCCCCCCGGCAATTTTCTGCAATTTGTTTGCAACCTTTCTTGAATTTTAGAGCATATTTGCATACATTACAATTGCAATTACCCAGATTGAAAATTTTTGGGGGGTGCACGTGCCCCCCGTGCCCATCGCCGAGCACGCGCCTGTCTAACATAGATATTCGCTATCATCGCTTACGCGATGGGCATGTCTGAGGTGTGTGTGTGTGTGTGTGTGTGTGTGTGTGTGTGTGTGTGTGTGTGTGTGTGTGTGTGTGTGTGTGTGTGTGTGTGTGTGTGTGTGTGTGTGTGTGTGTGTGTGTGTGTGTGTGTGTGTGTGTGTGTGTGTGTGTGTGTGTGTCATAAGGCCCATAACAGACTCGGAATTGACTGGAATGCAAACACAAATAATTAAATGGTTAACTAACCAATCTGGCCATATGGCTGATTTTTCGCGATATTGTTGGCAAACAACGAAGAAGTTGAATAACAACAGCCAGGTAGCATGTATTTCCAACGTTCCGCACACCACACACAGCGCTATCGACATCTCTGCTGCACTCTAATACAGACGATTTCGTTTTTTCCTGAGTGTCTGCTTTGCTGGGAGAGAGAGCACGTTCCTCCATAACATCAGCCTTCTTTTCAGTTGGTGACTTGGCATCATTTCTTTGAGTCGAGACAGCTACCGAGTTTGCTCTCCTCTTCAGAGACAAACGCAGGCGCTTGGCTGGTGGTGGGCCCACACCAATACTTGATGGTTGTTCCATGATTTAGAACAAAACAGCAGTCACCAAGTCGAGCGATTTTTAGTATTTGACTGATTCATCAACTGCCGAAACACAACACAAGCTTGAAAACATGTCCACGACAAACTATCGGTAAGTGGCATACGAACCATAATTTCATTTGGCCTAAACTCAACTGCCTGAACTGACAGTGACATAATGTCACGATAAAGTGCAAAATTGCAACGCAAGAAATAATTATTTGAAATGGAGAAGATCAAGAGTTCAAAGGTTACTCGTACTACTTTTTCGGGGCACCATGTCCATGCATGCGGACGCGGCACGCGCCCGTCGCCGACGAGGCGACGCCTAGCGCCTAGCGCCTCTCCATGGATCCACACGTGTGGATCCATGGAGAGGCGCTACAGTACAGTGTTTTTTTTTGTAGGCGTACGAGGTGAATAGCAATTTCTGGACATGAAAATAAAATAGAGGCCCACTGCACTGGCTGTGTGTTTTACATTTTATCATTTCTTTTTGTATCTATTGTATGGCCTAATCCTTCATCTTTCCAAATATGTGACAATTGCTCATGCTGTGATCCCAGAGACTTTATAGCAGGTTGTTTTCGACAGGCCAATTTTTTGGCCTAAATTTCAGTGTATGGAATTCTGGACATGAAAGTAAAATAGCGTCAATAGGCATCCTATACTGCACCATTTTTGTTATTTTTTCTATTGGTGGACTGCAGTTGGCCTCTTCACACATCCAGCCAACAGGTCCAAGACTATACAGCGTCTGAAGTGGAGTGCACATGGGGAAGCCAACGATTCGTCCATTACTTCTTATTTTACTCAAAATTCAAAATTCTCATGCGACATAGTACCACAAAACTCGTTGAAACGCCTCCCAAGAAAAGGCTATCAACAAGGCACCGACACGAGGAGAAACTACAACAGCCCAGCTGTCAACTACAACAAGAAAAAACTTCATCAACCTGATTGACTTGACTCTACACGCGGCGAAAAATTATTTTACTCGAAATGTCCAGAAATGTACAATGTCCAGAAATAGCAATTCACCTCGTACACGTCTCCATGATTTTGACAGCATGTTACAAGGCGAGGCTCGAGGACGGACGCGTACAAAAAAAATGTAGTGCTCCTGACCATAACCCGGTTGGCAGAGTCTCGCCTTGTAACAATACATGCTGTCAAAATCTAGGGTACCCTGTAAGAAGGCCTTAGGCCTGTGGGGATTGCCCTATCAAAAATTTGATAATAATAATAATAATAATAAAAATCGAAAAACATGTTAACCCTTATAATTAGCCTTAATAGGTGCCGGTAGGTCGATTTCGACCTATGCTGACAGTGCATACTAAAAATTAAAATCGAGCACAGCATGCAGAGCCAGTCTCGTACATCGCAGGTGCCTGATTTTTTGTACAGAGACCCTTCAGCTGGCCTGTATGTAGATAGCAATAGAGAAAGTAGGGGGGTTGCATTTGAAAAAGTCGAGTAGTGATCAACGACGATCGCGTCGCGATCGCGCAGATCAGCGGAAGTCAATCGAGCATGGCAGCCTACGCACGCGTCCCGCAACATGAACAAAACGTTGCTGTTTTGCTTCGTGTTCGACTAATACAGTTCATGGCTACTAGTACTACAGCCGACCTCCGTCATGGATGCTGCAGGAGCGCTTGAGTTGTTTGAAGAGCTGGAGGCCGATGATGCCTCTGTAGAAGAAGAATCAGAAGGCGACGATGGTGAATAATCTGACGCTCTTTTCTCTGACGGAAACCTGCGTCATCAGATGAGGAAGACCGACTCAACGATGATTTGGTTTTCGGTGAATTTCTTGAGAACGGCAGCTCTTCAGACGAGGACAAAATTTCCGACGATGAGCTTCAAGAAGCTGTAGGGCGATGGCAAGCGCAGCCAGTTCGTGGACGTGCTCCGCTCGCGCTGTGCGGAGGAATTGCTCGCGGCGCTGGGCGAGCTCAGCCAGCTGATGGAACAGCTGATCGTGACGTGCGTGGCGCGTGTGGCGGAGGCCGTGGCGGAGGCCGTGGACGAGGTAGTGGATTCGGCGTGCTGAGTGGTGTTGGCGACCAAGATGTTCTTGGACCAGCGCAGTACCCTGACCCTATTGTAAATTTTTCTGACTTAAAAATTCAAAAATCGGATTTTGGTGTGTCTTGCCATTCAGAATACATGTACATACTTTTGTCGCTACATCCGGTTGCGGAGCTATAGGCTTTTCAAAAAATTGAGCCAAAACTACGAAAAATCTAAAATTCAGTCAGGCACCAAGTTACCGTTTTAGGTATTTGTACAGCAAAAACCGACCGTCATTGTTCATGCCGTAACTTTTTTATTTTTCACTTTTATTATGTACAAAATGGGGTGATTCTGAAAGTAAAAACCCTCAGGAATGCGATGCAACAACTTTCAAGTCCAGAAACCGAACAGAGATTTCACTATTTAGCACTAATAATTATTTGAATTTATTGCCGATCGGGCAAACTGTTGCAAAATGCAATAAATCAGATCCTTGCACTGGAGTGGCTCCCTCAGGTAAGTGGATACCAGGTTCGTTCTCTGGGTGGAATGCAGGAGTGTTACCAGTCACAGCGGTGTCAGCATTGTCCCAAGTATTGCAAATATCGACTAGTGCAGGTTGCACCGCTGGCTGTACATAGTACCTGTGCACCACGACCTCTACCGTGACGACGGCCTATTCCACGGCCGAATCCTCTCTCTCTGCCACGTCCTCTTCCACCATTAGTGGCACTCATCTCAGCGACACTGTCGTCGTCTGTGACATCCATGTCACGCTCACTGGCGCTGCTTTCACTCGCCATGTCATCGCCGCGGTCGTCGTCAGAATAAATATTTTCAACAGGATTGTCTGGCTCCACAAACTCATCTTCGCTGGATGAGGCAGCGACAGAGTCGTCAGGAAGGGTCTCCAGAAGCGAAAGAGCTTGCTCCGCGTCCATGGCTTGCACAGCAGGGCAGACAGTCGTGAGGCCAGCTCAAGCAAAAGTCGAAATAATCTGCAGGCAATACCAAAAGTCGCAGGGTACGCACTTTTCCCAAAGCGCATTTTTCAAGTCGCGATTTTCGCGATTTTTTATTGCATCACACAAAAAAATTGTCGGCACCCTCTGCGCGTACATCTTGGCTACCAGTAGGGAAAATCCCAGCTCTCTGCGGTGAACCAGTCCAGCGCTGTGCGCATAGAAGTCATCGACCGCGAGCGGTCGAAATTTGTACGTACAAACGGTAAAGGGAAACTGAACGCCAAAAATAAGTATGGCTTATCCGAAGGAGAATTGGGCACTGATTCCGATGAGCTATGTCTCGAGCCGATCAGAGAAGAGGAACTGTGTCAAATTTCATAAATAACACCTCCCATATTTGGAAATTGGCCTTGATGACGTGCGTACTGCTTAGCTGTCACCATGCTGTGTATGTGCAGCAGTGAATGGAAGAAAACAATAATACTTTGGTGTTTTGCAGCTCTGTTTCGTTCCCTGACGGTAACCAAATCTAGATGTAGGAATCTGTTGAGCAGGAGAGTGACACATGTCTTCCCGAAGGCTGTCCAGGCTGCAGTGGTGATGAAAAAGACACGATCATCACCCCGAGATCGATCGTAGCGAATTGGAAAACTCATGGTGAATTTGCTTCCACTCCAAGGCAATGTCGAGGTATGAAGGGTGCTTGTACTGTCTACCAAGCAAGGCTTCTGTATATACGTCTCCATGATCCAGTGGCAGTGCAGTCCAGGCAGGTTGTGTGATGAGTAGGCAGTACTAGTACTACTAGGCACCGACCGTAGTCTACTCGTACCGGGCAAATAATAAGAAAGGCTTCCTGTCTGAAGCCTTTCCATACTGGTACGAGTCGTCGATGTTCCAGTTTTGTGACACGAGAATGGCACGAGAATTAGTGTACCGCTGAGTGTACCGCTATACACGTGGTCGACACTTAGTCGACACTTTGTTGATACTTTTTTGACACGTGACCCCGTCAGCGGTCTGCTTTGTGCCACTCGGTAAACGCCGATGTCGCGCGACGTGACGGACTACACTACAGTTGTTGTTGTTTGGCTTTATTTAGAGCTACCGAAGTCGACGAAGTCGAACGAGGACGCCCCTTTCCGTATCCCGTACTTCAAAGTGCCATTCATGGATGTCTTCTGCACCTGGAACGGCCCCGTAAACGCTGTCGCGTCGGCGGACTGAATGCGCGCGCAGGGCGGAAAGAATTGCTGCAAAGACGTCCGCTCTAGGCCTTTGGAGACATTGTACTAATATTGTGGGAACTCCTTCCGGTACCCCCGTATCGCAAAGTGCCATTGATGAATGTCTTCTGCAACTGGAACGGCCCCTTAAACTCTGTCCCGTCCGCCAACTGAATGCGTAGGACGAAAAATATTGCTTCAATTAAGACGTCCGCTCTAGCCCTACATTATGGCTTTGGAGGCATCGTGCGAACTCCTTCCGGTACCCCCGTCCCGAAAAGGTCCATTCACAATGCACTGACCTAACGCCGTGTCGGGAAGGAGAACTGCAGAAGTGGACGACGACGAACGAGGAGGAATCACGACGAGCGAGCAATGGCAGGACTGTAAGTAATAGCTCAATTAGAAATGAGAACTTGACATTAATGGCACTTGCCACTTGCCACTGCATATTTCTTGTCCATTCACAATGTCTCTCCTCTGCCCCTGTGTGCCCACGGCCCTGTTGCTGCACTGGCCCGATGAATCGAATGTCTTCTGCAACTGGAACGGCCCCGTAAACGCTGTCGCGTCGGCGGACTGAATGCGCAGGACGAATTTTTTTGCTGCGAAGACGTCTCCTTTACTGAGGCTCTAGGCGACGGTAAGGCGCCCCAATGATATGTTGCCAGTGTGTGCCAGGGTATCGCGCGATGGTGAATGAGGAATGATGAAAGGTACGGTGGACGGTAGACCTGTTACCTTCTAACACGTTATCAGGTGGACAGTGTCTTGCACTCACGTTATCAGCTCGAGAGCGTATTGCACTCACTCTCTCTACTCATGTACTTCATTACGTTTAAGGTGTGTGTATAACTTTCCAATATCTCAATGGTGTACAGTCGCACGGCTGGAAGCCGTGTACAATAGTCCATGGTGACCGAGGGATGATGAAGGGGACAGTCGGATGGTAGAGCTGTGCACGTAGGTAGAGCGCATGCAATACTCACGTTTCTTTGTTAGTGCATTGCGATTTTGTGGACCGTATATGAAAAGGATACACAGACAAGGCAGGCCAAGTACATGGCGAGATTTCTCCAGAAGACACGCAGTGATGAACCATCAAGGCGACAGACAGAAATTGCACCTGGACACGCAAAGACAAAGCAGGCCGCTTACATGGTGACATCTCGGGAGAAAGCAAAGCAGGCCGTGTACATGGTGAGATCGCGGGGGGAAAGACCAGGCCGCGCACATTAAGACATCGAAGAAGAAAGGAAAAAGGCAAGGGCCAGTCACAAAGAGGGCGAAGGTGAAGGTGCCCCAGCGAAAGCGAATGTGAAGAACACGGGCAAAGGAACGGACACACATAAAGATGGTTGTCCGCGAGAAAAAAAACCACGTGCAAAATTGCAAATATGTGACATTCTTGGCAGTGTGGACGATGTTCCGGACGCTGCATTTGGCCTCCCCACGTGGCATCCTTCCGAACGCGCTGTTCCCCGACAGGACTCCGCTTCCATCTATTTCACCACCACTGCACATTTTCACTGCTGACATGAAAGGAAGTCACCGAGACGTGATCCGTGACGCTATTCGCGCTCGTCTTCTGGACGATGCAGAGAGAGTGGACGATGTGCTGATCGACACGGTCTGCGGGTACTTCATTAAAGTTACCTGTCACATAACTACTGTAAAAGCAGAAATTTTCGGTGGTGTAATATTTTCGGTATTCTCCAAAATCGGCGGTTCGGCGGAGGGAAATTTTCGGTAAAACCCGTTCTCCAGGTAAGTGTGCTAGTACTACATGTATACAGTATCGGTTGTACCGAAATTTTCGGTGCGTTTTATTTTCGGTAAAAATTGTCGGCACCGAAGTTACCGAAAATAAAACACCACCGAAAATTTCTGCTTTTACAGTAGGATAAAAGTTATAAAAGTTAATCACTGCAAAGACATTGCCAAGTATGTGAGCACATTGGACTTGACAGAAGAGTGCACGGGCGACGTTGACAAAACATACCGCGGTGACTGTCACCATCATGACAGCAGGGCACATCGCACGCAGCATCGCAGATCGTGTCGAATTGCGCATCATAATATTGCAAAATTGCTCCTGTGCATGCAAGTGGATTTCATTGCACTTCTCAGTTTGGGAAATGCTCGATTATGACAATTCTGCGTGTGAGTGCACTAGCCCTGAACAGACATGTAGGTGAACCGTTTGTGGTGTCTCATAGCCTACCTCACGACCTGCTTTCTTTCTTCATCACTTGTATCTTGCAGGTATATCATCCGGTGACGACCACATTGAAGTCTGAATTTGAAATGTGAAGATGCTTCAGCAACCACATCATACTTTTCCATTGCTTTCATTGTGCTTCTACTGTGCATGTGTGTAACTTGTGGGGTAAACATGTGATGACATTGTATGCTGGCGACACGGTCAGATGTTGTCCATGTGTCTAACGTACACCTGCATGTTATGCATTGAAAAGGATCTGCCACTTGCGATTCTGGGACGAGTATCAGGTCAGCTTCGTCCTGTGTGGGCTGTACCAGATTGCTGTTCACTTCTCTATCTGTTGGATGTGTGACTTTCTGCAAGTTTCTGGTGTATGGTGGCCACTTCTTTGCTTTTCACTTTGTATGATATTACATTCTGTATTCGCTGCTTCCATGGCGTGGTCTGCAAACTGCAATCCTTGGGCAAATGTCATGTTTGCTATGTTGTGCTTTGGCCGTCAGCTTGTCTACACATTGTACTTCAAAGTAGTTGAATTATTTTGTTTCACAACTGACTTCCTCAAGTACGGTGGCCACTGCTTTGCATGGCATTATACATGAAGAATTTCATTTCCTGTTTGTGTCGTGTGCATGTGCGTATGTGTGCGTGGCCACGTGCGTGTGCCGTGTGCATACGCATGTTTGTGTATCTGTGTGCGGGGTAGCGAGGCGGGGAGGGCTGGTATGTATCAGTGTGTTATTGCAGTCTCATGGCTACATACAGTACATCGCGCGTGGTCATCATGTTTACCTTCGGGGTTGGGGTGGGGAGGGAACGGAAAAAGAACTGAAATTATCCATATAAAACCGCTCTGTGAGCGGTTCTGAAAAACCTTTACTGGTGCTGCCCCGTCGTAAAAGTAAGAAATTAGAACTGGCCCATTGTCCCCCCAAATGCAAACTGATCCACCTAAATCGCGAATGACGGGACCCGAACGCACCAGTAGCACGAGGTTCCTACCTGTGGATGCAGATGGGGACGTTAGTCCGGACCATAGGCCATGTACTAGCGGTAGGTGGTGTTACCCTATGATAATTGCTGTGATCCTGCGCCCTCCCGACCTCGTGCTACTGGTGCGTTCGGGTCCCGTCATTCGCGATTTAGGTGGATCAGTTCGCATTTGGGGGGACAATGGGCCAGTTCTAATTTCTTACTTTTACGACGGGGCAGCACCAGTAAAGGTTTTTCAGAACCGCTCACAGAGCGGTTTTTATATGGATAATACATGTATGCTCAAAAAATCACCCATCGGTGCATCACTGGCATCAGCCTCAAAATGATCAGGCATCATAACCATGCTTTCTCGCAATTCTTTCAAACAAGCCGATATATCGATAAAACTGAAACCATGCCGATAATTCCCGGAAATTCTCACCAATTTTCGCTTGAAATCCAGGTCTTTCTTCGCATCCAACACAAAAAGATGCATTCTCAAACATAAAGGAAACAAAAAATGACTTCGTTGTAGTGTGGCGATGACTGCAGAATTTGTTCTTTTCATTGCTATTATAAAAATTGTTGTCTCCACGTCGATTATAAACAAAAAATAATTATTCTTTTTCTGTTTTCTGGCTCTGTCAGGTTCGCTGGTTTCAGCTTGTCCAGCAGAGAAACCACCTTCTTGCTTTCCTCATCCCTTTCACTTTCAGCCTCCTCCTCATCCGCACTATAAAAAGCAAGAACCAGAATCTAGAAGTTACGAGTTATGACTAACAGTCCACCAAGGTAACGAGATAATAATTAAGCCTCGGAGTTGCACTGATGAGGCCTCATTGGCCGAAACAGTCTGGCTGTCTGCATCATTGAGATAATACTTATACAGTCAGATAATGCGACAACACTGTCAACAAGGCACAAAACTGACAACTGGATATTGAGACATTCGACGACCTGACGCCTACATGTACATAATTATAGCTCCAACACCTCTACGAAGCGCAAACCAACAACCTTCCAACTAAAGTTACTTGGAAGGCTCAGGTGCGGAAAGTTCCAATGTAACTAATTACTTATAGGTCCTTTTCTCTTTCCATATTACTACACTATTGGCTCAACATCTGAGTTTTTAACCTGAATCTAGCTGACATTTTCAAGTCAATTTTCAACGAATGTGACAGGTGGATACGGCCAGCAAAGCTGAAGTGGCATCGGACGGTAGGTCTACGAGTACTGCCCGCTGCCGATGTCCATGTAGACTACTTGTAGGGATTGCAGAGCGCAGTAGCGCATACGCGAGGCGGCACCGAACGAAGCTTAGCACCACGCTGTATGGTTCGTTCCTCTTCTCCGCCAGCATCGAGGCTATCCGCCAATACCACGAATACAGCACACTACCCGCCTTGCCAAAGCCTCCAGAGGATGACAGTACCACTGGGGTGAAGGAATCATGCTCGACCTACCTCAAGGATGCGCTCCTCATACCGTTGCCGCTTCTCCTGCTGCGGAATGTGGCCTGGAGGGATTGCTTGGTGTTTGTGGGCCTATGTGGGGGCAAAAGGATTGAAGACGCGAATGTCGAAGTAGGTGCGCTCAAACCTAAGTCCCACCATCAGGCACAATGAGACGGTCCGCAACATTATCGCTAGGCTGCTCAAGCAAGTAGCCCCGGTAACCATGGTAACACAACAACTTGAACAAGGCAGCAGGTGTGTATTGAACCTCATCTGCAATCCCTGCCACGTGAGCCGCACCTCCGGTATTGCACCACCATCGCGGATGATGGCCAGGCTCGGTTTGACGTGGCAGCGGGTGACATTTGGGGATAGGAGGGCACCTTGTACAGTGTGTTTAATATGCGTCTTCGAATCGGTCCAAACCACTTGCTGCCTGCTATGTCAAGTAAAGCATGATAATAAGGAGAAGAAGCGGGTGTAGACCTACGAGCAGCGCATCCAGCATGTTGAGCATGCTTCTTTTGCCCCTGCACTGCAGTGTTCTCCACAAGCAGAGGAATGAGCAAATGCGCCTCTTACATGTATCTGCCCTGTAGTACAATCGCATCCCCTGCCTACTCTCTGCCAAGTCCACAGAGTGTGACAGCACTGTCATCGCGCATAATCACTGCCTTTTGCCTTTGCTTTGTTGAGGTAAAGAAGTATAATGTATACCGGTAGTATCTCGTGACATCCCGACACTCACCATTAGTTCTACGCAGCAGGCTACTACCTCTTCAGCTAAAGCCACTGCATTGAACTCTCAGTTCGCCTCAGTGGCCGTGCCTGATGACCCTTCTCTACCCATTCCCCCCATTGCCGAGGAGTCGGGTGAGGCTGGCCGCCTCACATCTGTCTTTACTACGACTGCTGCCATCCGACGTTACATTCGAAAGCTCCCGTCTGACAAGGCGCCAGGCCCAGACGGCATCACTAATCTGGTATTAAAGTCCCTTGCGCCCTCAATAGCATACCCCTTAATGGCCTTATGTCTGATTTTCAACCTACCATTCCGCACTGGTCGTTTTCCCTCTGCATGGAAAACAGCTAATGTTATACCGATCTACAAGAAAGGGTCCCACCACGAAGCATCAAACTACCGTCCGATATCTCTACTGTCCTGTGTTTCCAAACTCTGAGAGCGCGTTTTCTACGACCAATTGTACTGTCATGTCTCGTCACGTTTGAGTTCAGCTCAGTCCGGATTTCGCAGAGGCGATTCTACCACCATCCAGCTGACGCGCCTGGTGCAATTAGTGTGTCGACATCGGGATGCTGGAGATCTAGTCGGGATCTGTTTTTTCGATCTTGCCAAGGCCTTCGATATCGTCTGGCACCGGGGGCTTTTGGCCAAGCTTCGTAGATCGTTTACTGTAGACGGCAATCCCCTGCTATGGCTGACATCTTACCTAACTGGGCGAACGCAGTACGTCACGGTACATGGGACGTCCTCAGCCGACACAACAGTACTATCCGGAGTTTCCCAGGGTTCCATCCTCGGCCCCCTTCTTTTTATCTTATACGTCAATGGTCTGCCCGCAGCTGCCCCGGGCACATCACTGTTCGCAGACGAGACAACGCTCCTACGGGCATCTCCTAACATCACTGGCCTGATGAGTAACCTAGCTAACGGGATTCAAAGAGTAATTTCCTGGATGTCGTCTTGGCGGTTATCGCCCAATCTGTCTAAAACTAAAATCATACTCTTTCCTTCTCAGCCCGATGTTCCGCCCCTCCTCCATCCCACTTTCCCCCAGCCTATAGACATAGTCTCCAGCCATAAGCATCTTGGCATTTTCATTGACTCTAACCTTTCATGGGAACCCCACATCGATTACATATGTAAACGATCAAGTTCATCTTTAGGAATCCTCTCTTCTCACTGTTACCATCTCCCAATCTCTTGTAAACTCCTCTTTTACTCAGCTTACCTACGCCCCATTTTTGATTATGCAGATACTGCTTGGGCTGGAATTTCCACAACCTGTGCTGCCAAGCTCGAAATTCACCACAAAAAAGTTCTCAAAATCCTCCTCCGAAAACCCCGCATGCTCCCATCTTCCACCCTTTATGCCCTTGCTGACACTACCCCTTTGTCTAAGAGACGTAATTCACATCTTGTCACCCTTATCCATTCTCTCAAACTCAATCTGTGTCCACCTCACCTCCACTGTTGCAACTGGTTCTCTTCCCGTAGCACGAGAAACTCCCTTTCCCTTCCGAAACCTAAGTCCTCCTTTCTACTTCACTCTCCCTTTTTCACTGCGTACTCTGCGTGGCTGGCACTTCCCCAAGAAGCTAAGGACCTTTCTTCCCTCCGCCTTTTTAAGAGCCTTGTCGCACCTTGACTTTGATTTTGTGTTTCTCATTTTGTTGCAATCACTGCTTATTCATGCCGGTTCCTTTTTTCTTCTCCTCCCCTTCTCCCTTCCTTGCCGTGGTTGGCTAACACCCTCTCTCTTTGTATTGGCCGGTGTTCTCACTGCACTGTGCTATGAGATGCTGTAAAGTGTAATAAATAAATAAATGTGCTTGCGTAGAGCAAGGAGCACTGTTTGTTTCTCCTGCTATGTAGCACCTGCTGTTTCTGCAAAGCTCGATGTTGCAGAAGCAGGAGGTGTTCTTGCCATTAAATTTTAATTGCTCACTTTGTTCCTATCTATTATGTAGTAGGCCTTGTTCTCAACAGCATTTTAAATTGATGTTCCCGTGTGTATTCATCTTGTCATGTACATGTACCGCTCGCTCTTGTAACCACACGTATGGTAAATTTGTACCTTGGCCTCACCACGGGATACAAACTACTTGTAAAAGAGACCATTCGTTTCCATTTCCAGCGCGACAAACACCTCGTGAACACCAGACAGCAGCGTGATACAGAGTCAGTAGACTAGGCATGTTTAGCATTTTACCGTTCACGCTAAATCCGACAGTACTCATACTGTCCGGTCCGGCGTGTATTAAAAAACAAAAACAAAAACAAAAACAAAAAAAACGGGACTCATACCCCCTAAATACCGTCGGTTTGGTATCGTTTCGACGATAGAAAGCTCTGGTTTTTACGTAACTAAACGGTAAGATGAAAGATTCCAACTAATGTTACTTCACAAGTCAATCATTGTGTCATAAACTGAAATGCTAACCAGGTCTTGACACACTTGAAAACACACACACACACACACACACACACACACACACACACACACACACACATTACTACTACTACTACTACTACTACTACTATTGACAGCTGCCAGAAATGGCCACGCCGCTCCCCAAAGGGAGGTACTGTCAGAGAGGTTAGGGGAGAGGTAGGCAGTGCGTCAAATGGCGCTCCAGGTCCTGTCGCCTCCGAAACTGGCGTTGATTACAGACTCGGCAATGATGTTCAAAGTGCTGGCGATCAGTCACTGTAGGGCGCTTCGGGCGGGGTCCACAGCGATGGCGCTTGAGGCCAGCAGTAGACTTGAAAGTACGCGCGCTGGCAGGCAGTACACACCGGGACCTTGGCAACAGGAGGAGCATCAAAAGGCGGTCGGTCGTCACAGTTGTCACTCCCAAGGCACTTATGCACTGCAAGCCCACCTAACCCCTGCTCCGGAGCCATCTACTGCAGGCAGGACACTGTGATACGGGGAGCTGTCGGACTGCTGTGCACTTGTGCCCGGGCCATGTCGGCGCGCCGACGAAACAGGCGGCCGCAAACGTGGCACACAATCGTCTTTGGGGCAGGCTCCTTCACCCCCGCTGCTGCCGACACTATGTCACGCCACTCTCCGCGATCGTTGACTGATTGGAACCAATTGTGCACACCGGCCACAGTCAGATCAGCCTGGACAACGTCCTTCCAGCGATGTCGGGGGCCGCAAAACGGGCGGGTTCGTGGGAGATGAGCGAAGAGCAACTGCTTGGGTAACCGATTGTTATCAAGCCGAGCTAGGTGCCCAAGCCACTCCAAGCGTCTCTGCTGTACCATGCACGACAGTGGAGTAGGGTCACCCCACTGTGTGTGTAGTTGCTCCGATGTAATGTGCTGCACCCACTGGCGGCCGCGTTGACACACACACACACACACACACACACACACACACACACACACACACACACACACACACACACACACACACACACACACACACACACACACACACACACACAAAAACGATACTGGCCGACTAGACGCGGTCGAAGTAGTTAGCGTGAACGGCAAAATGTAACAGTCTAGTACTACACCGTAGCACTTTTAGCAGCGTCTCACTCTCACTCAGTACTCTCAGTAGCTCGGACCACTTGCGCTTTGTTGCAGCCCGGGCGTCGTGAAGGACTCCCGAATCCCGGGTTGCAACATACGGTACCGTCCATTGACAACACTCATCACAATGTCATGTAGTCGAGCGCGTAGGCTCGAGCCCACACGTACACTGGCACTAGGATCTAGGACTAGGAGGAGTGTATTCTCTGCAAGGAGTCAGTCAAAGTCAGGCTTCAAGAAAGGACCAACCGGCAACCGCTGACACACTCGTACTCTGGCATGGTAAGGCCTTGTCATACCAAGACTGGCAAGAGTACTTGGTCATACTCCTGCATACTGCGAGCTGCGGCCAGTTTCCACCAAAATCAAGAACAGTGTAGATCTACTGTAGACGATCTACACAGTCACTACAGACTACAGTACAGTCATGTACTAGACCGACAGATAAGATCAACAGTAGTAGTCAGTACCTTACTGGCAGCGGGCCTGCACTTGAAAAGTAAATCCAAGCAGCGCAGCGAGATGTCCTTCCGGTCCGGCTTGTGGCAGTGTGGCGATCCAGGGAGACTCCAGTATGGACCATCCTAATCCGTAGTCCGGAGAGCGGCTTTTTCAGTCTCGCTTCCTGTTGAAGGCGAGCGTTGCAATCACACCGTCACGGCTTAGTTACTTTGAGACGAGTCTCGTTCATTACTACGGAAAACACAAACAAAAAATATAGCTACAACTGTGCAGCAAGACACTCTGCCAGCGAGTCACCATGAAGATCGGAAGCAGCAACATGGGTGAGAATCTGCGCACAGGTCTCATGTTCATTGCCCTAGTGGCGTTCCTCACCGCCTTTGGCTTCTGCGTTATGAGCACCACGACCAGCGATTGGTATGTGGACAAAACGCACACGAATGTTACAGCATCGCCGCCCGACAATATCGTCAACCGTGGTCTGTGGCAGTGGTGCGACTACGATGGAGTGTGCGCCGAAATTCCAGACGAAGGTAAGTAAGGCTTGATTCTAAACTCCTGACTATTCCGAAACTTTCGTTAGCTTTCCAAGCAGTATTTGACATGACATCAATCTAATAAATATTTCGTGCTGATATGATGGTGACAGTAAGTCGTGGCGCGCTCGGCCCGGTGTCATGATTGTATTGCATATTGTTTTCGGATGTCCGGTGTTCCCCTACACAGATTACCTTCGCGCCGTGCGAGGATTCTCCATTCTATCGCTGATCGCCGCTCTGGTTTCGTTGGTCCTGTCACTGCTGGCCGTCAACGAGGATGGAACTAAATTGAAGTTGGCGGCGGCCCTGGCCGTCTTCATCACTGGTAAGCCAATGACTGATCATCTTCCGTGCACTGCGGCTGTGGAGCCTGTGGCTGTGGAGTGTGGTGCATAATTATTCTAATGATGCCCAAGACTGGCAAGAGCGAACACCTGATCTGCTGAGGGAAGCAACATGCCGGGGGGGGGGGGGGGGGGGGATGATTTTCTCAAACTGTATAGAAGCAACAGTAGTAGTTACTAGTATGCAAAAGAAGTCATAATGATGAGTCAGCGGATTTCCGGAACCGCTTATGGGCGCTATGTACACAATTATTATACGGAGTGAGTTGCTATAGAGCATGACATTGTTAGCACATTGTGCTGCGACTTTGTCAAAGCAACTCAACTCATGTTATGATGTACATGCATAACTAACTTCTATACA
Source organism: Sycon ciliatum (assembly GCF_964019385.1). Taxonomy (NCBI): domain Eukaryota; kingdom Metazoa; phylum Porifera; class Calcarea; order Leucosolenida; family Sycettidae; genus Sycon; species Sycon ciliatum. The sequence goes on from NC_088643.1 coordinate 5,226,765, forward strand.
CGTTTTGTTGCAAAGCATGCCCGGATCGCACGTCGCATCGCAACAGTTGAGCCAAGCTCATCTTCTGTGATCATCCAATCATGGCAGTGCTTGCATATTCCTACACAGGGAGTAAAATTCAAGGTTTTCGAAGTGCCCTGACCATATCGCATTACGGAAGTGCTTCTGGGAATCCCACATTGCATTTTATGTCGCATACGGGAAGCACTCAGCATCATCCGTATGAGTGAAGAACACACCTTTAGCAGCGACACATGCCGTAATCCTGACGCTATACAGAGCATGGTGCACTCTTGTGCTTTGGCTCGTGTTCAATTCACTCAAGACACGTTCATCTGCTGACCCGCGTTATCTACTATAGCGCACATAAGGGAAAACGCAGACTCACCACAATGGCATCATACACATTGAACCTAATCTTTGTGTAGCGTTGTGCGCCGAGTAGGGAGTGCGGCCACCTCTCTGAATCTCTGCCAGCGCACCGTTTCTCAGTGGGGTTGAACATATTGGTGCAAAGCAGGCACATAGACATGGCAGTAGGGACCGGCGAATTCTGCTCGAAAAGGTGGCGGATTCTGCTCGAAAAGGTGGCGGATTCTGCTCGAAAAGCAGTAAAATTGGCAGAACCATACAAACCTTATGGCGGGCAATTCCTCGCATTCTGCTCCATTTCTTTATCCACATACCAAACATGCATGAAACTTACCAGAAAAGTACCGAATTCTGCCAATTTTTCTGCCGGCAGAATCCGCCGGACCCTACATGGCAGGTCCATACCAGAAATGCCAGGATTGGCAGTGATGCTAAACAAATTCAGCTTTTTATTTGCTTTTGAGAACTTTGACGAAAGTGTTAGAACAGCGAGCTTGTATTACACCATAGTTGTATGCAAGTACTTTGGTTTTGAAAGGATTTCCCCACACCTTTGCTTGGCACCAGATCGGCAGTGTCTTGGGCCACTACCACAGAAGCTATCATAAGCATACATGGATAGAGTTTATGCAATTGATTTAATGAGCGGATTTTCTAATGGGCGCTAAACTATACAGCCTGAGTCAGCGGATTTTCTAACAGGCGCTAAGTATGCGGCATGAGTCGCTAGCACTCGTGCAAGTACAGTGCTGTGCAGCGACTTCGCCAAAGCTGCATCTCAACTGATGATGTAATCGTAGGGCCTCTATTGTATCTACTGCGTATGCTTTTGATTTGGGTGTGCCGTTCACAGCACTGTTTCAACTCATCGCAATGGCCGTGTACACTGGTGTCGTGATGGACGACGTGGCAGATTTCAGACACTCCAACTGGGGATATTCGTTCGGGCTCGGCTGGAGTGCAGTGGGCTTGTACGCGATAGTGTCCATCATCTACGTTCTGGTGGCGACGGTTCTGCAAGACCAACCGGCCCAGGTGAACTACACCCATGTCAAGCAGGCAGCCGCCGCTTCTGGTGATGCGTAAAATCATCACGGTCTCATACGTAACATTTGAACGGCATCTGCGTTCGGTGCATTGACTCTGCTGCTGGCTGTAATCCTTCCCGTCCTTTCCCTATTACAAGAACTCACCAGGCCGTTCACTGTCTATCTGCTCATGCACCCGATGTCCACTAACTGCACTCATTGTGTCTAATACAGTATCGGGGGAGATTTCATCCAGTATACCTTTACACATCTACACGCACTTTTAAGTATAGTGTATAGCGATAGTTGTGCATACACTAGACCCGTAGAACAGTTTGTCTTCTTTAGTGCGACCATACCATAACCTTTCCTCTTTATCCAATCTTCTTTTTCTTCCGTGTCTCCCACAGGCGATTGGCCTTTTTCCAGGGGCCCCAAAGGAGGTTCACAATTTAATTCTTTTCTTCTTTTTTCTGAAGTAACTTAGTTGCTGGGTTTGAACACCGCCAACAGGCCTAACCACCCGGCCACGGGTGCATGCTGATGTACATGTAGCGGATACACATGATGTACTATACTCGGCACTAAACACACATCCGAGGCCAAAAGCCCCATCTGGTCTCGGGTCCTGCATGATCAACTGGACCAGTTACCCCGCACCGGCCCAGCCAACACTGATACTTTGCCAATCGTGGTACATTATGTCTAGTGGCAACAAAATATAGTTGAAGTGCATGAAGATGTGAACCTTTTTTGGTCAATGTAATGAATAATCTTTAAAAAATTGCCAACTGAAGTGAAGGCCTCCTGGGAGGGCTACTACTACTTACTAGTACTAGGTAGCACAAGGGGATAAGGAGCAGTAAAAAAACTCATTAAATTTAGCTCAAAGGAACAATACACATGAAATGTTGTCAAAGAAATACTGTACCAGTACGGCAGTAGGTGTCATCCTGCACTTCGAAATACTTGAAGTGGTTGCTCAATGGTTTTGAGCAGGGCCCGGGAGTCGTGAAAGGGCTTCAAGATTCCTGACTCTTTTATTTTGGTCTCAGAGTTTGAGAGCGAAAGCAGTAGTTCTAGATCTACCCAGGGTGGGAGGCCGGGACTGCTATCTATCATCTCAGACCTGCTATTGAGTATTGTATCGTGATTGGCGACCGCCATAGTGATTACCATGTGACAGATCACTTGAGTCTTGTCTTGAGGCTTGAGCATACTAGTATCCGCTGTTCCGCTGTACTGCCAGTGGCACGGCCTGGCGTTGTAGAGTAGAGTACTAGAGAGCTCCACTCAGCTCCAGCTAGCTACGACCGGACTCGCTTGCGTGTAGATGTACGACGTCGAGTGAAGACGATCGACTCGATCCAGTCGAGACGAGAGTAGAGAGGGAATTTCCGGTGGCTCCATATCCACACTCCACAGTCCGCATAGCAGAGGAGTTGGACTTTTCCACCTCACTTTCTTGTTGAAGGCGAGCGTTGTGATCGCACTGATTTGCTGCTAGCGCTGTGCAGGACTGAGTACAGGCTCAGCGGCAGCAACATGGAGACTCTGCGTACAGGTCTCATGTTCATCGCCCTAGTGGCGTTCCTCACCGCCTTTGGCTTCGGCGTTATGAGCACGACGACCAGTCGATGGTATGTGGATGAACGTAATACGGACACTACACTGGACGAACCAAGGAATATCGTCAACCGTGGTCTGTGGCAGTGGTGCGACTATGATGGAGTGTGCTTCGAAATTCCAGACGAAGGTAAGGCTTGAATTCCCAGTGCTGGTGTGTTCAAAATCTGTTGTTAGAAAGCCAAAACGGCGTCTAGCGTGCGTCGGGATCAACCGGAGATTTCGTGTTGCGGTGTTGATATCGATATCGTGTTTTCGGATGTCCGGTGTTCTTTTGAACAGAGTACCTTGACGCCGTGCGAGCGTTCTCCATTCTATCGCTGATCATCGCTCTGGTTTCGCTGGGACTGTCACTCATGGCCGTCAACGAGGATGGAACTAAATTGAAGTTGGTAGCCGCGCTGTTCTTCTTCGTCACTGGTAAGCAATAGTTCACTGATCTTGTGCGGCGGAACGGTCTACGTTTCTTCCAGGTCGACTGCATGCTCGTGTGTTTGTACATGTCAGAGATCTTCTTCTGTTTCCTGTGCGAGTTCCATCCTCCTTGGAAATAATTGTGCACCAACAGTATTGGCAATACACAGATAACCCGAGCGAATGTCAGAGTTCTCTGCAATGCAAGGGTATCCGTACACATGTAGATCTAACAGGCGAGCTTGAAAAGTGTTAGTCACACACGTGGTGATGAGACCGGAGGTATTCGTGTGGCCGGCTGTGTTCAAATCAACGCGCTGCAGGTATGGCAGCAGCACCCGTCCGATTGCTCACACGCGTGGCTTCCTTGCGTGGACCGTTAGTTACACTGAAGGTCATGAACGTTTTGTGCGGCAATGAACCATGCACCTGATTTGCAGTTTGTAGAGCAAGTGATTCCGCAAGTCCTGGAATGTGTGGCAGAAATCCGAAGAATGACACTTTCTGTCACCAAAACGACTTCCTGTCTGGTGGTGGGACATGCAGAGAGAGGACAAACACCTATGAACACAATCATACTGTACTGTGTCTGTGCACATGATGAATTTGATGCCACACATTATATTTTTTTCACTCAAAAGCCATGCAGGATACCATCAAAACATTGTCCAGGGTTGTGTGCCCTGGAAGCTAGTAAGTTACATGATTGTACTATGATCATGACTACAGCAGTACAGGCTACAGCAAGGCTACAGGACAGAGGAGTGACAGTATTCTTCTCAAACATCATGTAGTGTTGGGATTTCTGGCGTGCACTGTAAACTTTGTCACATCCATAAGTGTCTATCAGCCACACATGCAATTCATGCACTAGTTCACTAGTATTTCACAATACACAGTAGTAATTGCTTCAAGAATTTCTCCAAAAAGCAACCATTGGAGTAGTATTGAGCCGGGAAAGCCGGGCATTACTTACCTAAGCAGTGCCTTCAGTGTTTGGACAATGCTGTGTAAGGTGTTGTGTAAGAGGGCCAGTGAGAGTGAGAGTGAAATAATACACTGTCAGTTTGGAAAGTCAAGTTTGGATATTTCAGTCACACTACCTGCGGAATAGTGCACAGGGAGGCTTGGCCCATAGTGTGTGCGTCAAGGTAGGTGGCAGGTCTTCACTGCTTCCCTGACTGGTACAGAGACGGTTGTGTTTGCTGGTGACATAGTCCAAGGCAATGTTTGGCTCACAGTGTGTGGAGGCGCTCTAAGTGCTCGCCAAGAGGTTTGCCAAGGAGAGGTACTGGGTAGAGCCACGCCGGTGTGTATAGTCGACTAGTCTTCCATTGGCCACTTTGCCATAGTTCTGCTGGAGATCTGATTGTACAGACTAGCAGAAGAGGACACTTTGGGTTGATATGTGCATGATTAGAACATGCTGAATCACGGAAATTTCTTCTCCAGCCCAGGGTATGGGTATGACTGTATCCGACCCACTGTCAATAATTTGGCACACACACATGGGAGAAAATATGTGCAGCCGTACATTTCCCATTTCCGGAAATACCCTACTGCTGGCACTGCAAGTATTAGTTAGTTCTAAGTACAGCTGTGGTGTGACTGGATGAAACACTGCTGAGCAGAGTGGTTTGGCTGGCTGCAGCTTTGCCAACATAGGGCAGTGTGAGCAGTTTGAAGATGTCCAACTGAGTTTTTGCTCGGGAAATGAAGTACGAAGTAGTGGTATATGACACCGGTGGAGGGGGGGGGGGGGGTGTTTGGCTCAAATAGTATATGTCTGCCCTTATGCCCGCGTGGTTTGGCATGTTTCCCTTGAAAATGTCTGACGGAGAACTGGCTTTATCAGCTGCTGATTCTTTGAGTATGGCAGCTTCCTCTTGATTCTATTCCCGACAATGGATGCACGCTCAATTGTGTGGGGCAAGCATAGCACATTAGTGGTAGTTTCAGTTTCTGATGGCCCAGTGGCTTGTGTGTGTGTGTGTGTGTGTGTGTGTGTGTGTGTGTGTGTGTGTGTGTGTGTGTGTGTGTGTGTGTGTGTGTGTGTGTGTGTGTGTGTGTGTGTGTGTGTGTGTGTGTGTGTGTGTGTTTGGATCTTATAGCACCATTGCATGTTGTTGCTGCGAAACAACAGTACCACCATCTATTCAGATAGATTATAATATTTCCGACGGCGTGAAACCCGATTTTAGTTTAATTTTGCCTTAAAATCCACTTTTTGAATGTTTTTTTAGACAAAACTTTACACAAATCGGATCCAATGCCTGCTTCTATCATTTTACCATGGTTTACGTGGTCAATGTATTGTAAAACCTAGCCAAATGCAAACTCCTTGTCCTTTGACATTTCCAACCTCGAATATGGCAATGTGCACTTTCCTTCACAGTACCCACTACCACTTTACTCGTACAAAGTTCTGGGCACAAAAAAACGTTAGGAAAGTTGTTTGGGATGAATTCGCTGTGCCTTTTCCCCGATTATTGGATCAACGCGAGCTGAGGATGAACAGACTCTCCGTTGGCATATGCAGTGCTAATGCCACTCAATGAAATCCGATCATGCGAGGCACGCATGTGACCCCTGTGCTGTGCAGACCCCGGACCTGCAGTCCGTGACCGTAGGCTGGGCGGTGCACCTGTGCAGAGACTACATCTTCATGACAGGGTTTTCGTAGGCAACTCCTGACTCTTGGCTTAGTACTGCTGATTTGCCTTGCTTTCAGGGACACCTTGACCCAAAATACAAGGAAATGGCCAGGCTGAAAATAGCCAAAAAGTAATATGTGCCGGATAATATGTGTCGCCTTACAATACAGAGAGGCCACAACTTGAGCCAAAAACTTGACATCTATTGCCAAACTTCAAGTCGGCTGGCTGGCCATTTTCAAATTTTTGTTTTGCAAATTACAATGTGACAGTGTGTATTGCCAGCAGCAGTACCGGCTGAAACTTTAATGAGACCGAAATGTGTTACTGTAAACAGTAAAAGCCATTATTCTAAGGAGGCGCATATATTATAACGATTTCCCAAAATTGACTAGTTTACGTGTACCAAAGGTAACGATTCTCACTTATTCTCAACACTCAATAGGACAGTATATGTATCGATTTCTGTATAACGATTTATATTTTAACGACAGATTAGAACTCATTAGAGTTAGCACTTCGTTATATCATAATATAAGTATGGCGTTTACAGTACTTAAGCCCGGGAAGGCCGAAATTTAAACGCGCAGAAAATGTGTAGACTTATAGACACTGTGTCAAGCAGAGGCTTTGGGCCTGGATTAGGGCACTCCAGTGTAAAAAAAAAAAAAGTAAATTATCGTGTCCGTTCCCGAAGGGAACTCACGACGGCCGCAAACACCCGATAAACCCTAGCGTGTGTACTTCGTGGTAAATGTCCTTCAAACAACTACTCACCGCCTGTCGGTTTCATGCTGCACAGTTGTAAATATTCTGCTAGATAATTTTGAAAACGATATCCTAACTCAGTATCCGAGTTCCAAAACCTACATGTAACTGCAAAGAGATCTCTTCATCTTTCTGTAAAATTGCCAATACAATGCTGAAAGAAACATGTGGTTGGCGAAATTGGTTTACAGTTCATGTCAGAAAGGACTCAGGGTGGTAGTGGCTGGAATGAACTTATTAGAGATAGTCTCCGGCGTCGTGTGACATTGCGAGTGAGGATGCGAGGTGCAAGGAATGCAGCACATGACGGGCATAATCTATCCATGGCTTCATGTCACTAAAATGTTACCACACCTATTGCAGGTTTCATCGTCATAACTTAACGGCTGAGCCAAGCTCAATAATAGACATTGCTTTGTCAATGTGATGCTGTGCCGCGGCGCCATGCTTTAGTCAAGCAAGTCATGCACATGGGGATTGTTTTTATGCTGTACTTTTTCATAGTCTCTGTTAGAGATATAGAAAGGTTCAAGGCTGTCCAATAGAGTGCTCGATGCCCAAGTGCAGAGCTACTGGCCACAAGAAGAAGAAGAGGATGAAGATGCCGTTGTCACTCCTAGTTCTTGTCTGGTGATCGCCTGGTGTGTGAAACTCAGTTACTACAAATTCTCTAATTCCTGTCCTTTTTTCTAAATTCGGCTTATCCATTCGCCTTCATATCATTGGGCCTAGTTCCCGTTTATTGTGCGAATTAAAATAAAACCAACCAGCCAACTACAACATATTCATTCTCTTCTTTTTGCTGTAGTCTCCATTAGAAGCGTAAACCAACAGGCATCTCGAAAGGGAAATTCTGGGTGTCCGGAAGCCGTCTCAGATATGCCAGGTTTAATTCAAGTTTGTAAAATCCCTAGAGAGGATGCGAGTGTGAGATTCGCCCCTTGTCGCCAGCGGAGATGGCTGCAGGAGGTGTGTGGATCGGATACAATGCAGGTGCACCCATAGCCTAGTATTAGAAGTGCATCAGATATACTAGCATGCACCACTGCCACTGGGTATCATTTTAGTTGCAGAGTGGACCTGGGTGCTCGACGTCCAACCAATTTGACAGTATTTGTTTGCAGAGCTGAAGCTCGCACTAGCGATAATCACTTTCTGAAACTTGTTCGTTGTTGGAAGCTATCCTGTCAAACTTTGTCCTGGGGCATGACTCAATCGGTCAATCGATGCAAAGAAACAAAGAGAGAGAGGGAGGGGGGGGGCTGTGTTGCGACCGAGAGTTTCACATTAACCCTTTGGCGCCGGTAGGTTAATTTCGACCTAGGCTGACAGTGCATACTAAAACTATTGCAGAGCTGATCTCGTACATCTCAGCTGCCTGATTTTGTTCACAGAGATCCCTTAGTAGCTGGCCTATCGATAGGCGTAGAGAAGGCAGTGGGTTGAAGTTGAAAACAATTAAAGTTTGGATGTACGCGATGTGCGCATATGGTACGCTGCGTAGTGCACGCTCAGGCAGGGACCAAAGAGTTAAAGTTAAATTCAAGCCACGATCATCAGGCAACAGCCACTACAAAGTATATTCGTTGCTGTATCCACGTGTATGTGTTCCTCTGATCTGGCTTGCAGCGCTCTTCCAGCTCATCGCAATGGGTGTGTACACCAAAGAGATACGTGACATGGCTAGCTTTGACGAGCAGTACTGGGGATATTCGTTCCGGCTTGGCTGGGCAGCGGTATTCCTGTACGGCGCCTCCGGTCTCATCTTCCTTGTGGTGGCTACCTTCCTTGCCGGCTCCCCCACCAAGGTGCGCTACGGCCATGTCAACCGCACATAATAATAATACGACACGGTAATGCAACCGCACTCACTGCTTGTTAAGCATGCCGCTGCTAAAGACACCTGATGTAGTGTGTTCCGCCTTGCGCGGGCCAAGCAGTAACGGGATCGTCCACTGGAAGCATGTGTGTATCTCTTCGGTCAGTGGCTAATGCACCGTGTCTGACACATGACGGGCAATCTTGATCCAGTATGTTTGTAGTGTTAGTTGTATGCATATTGCACAGATGACCGTAACAGCCCCCCCCCCCCCCCGGATATTTTAGAATCTGCTGCTTGTAGTGCTAACCATCCAATGGGTATGTCGTAACTGCTGCTTACGCCTTATGCTTCGTCCACTTCGCAGATGCGCTCTCCGCTCGAACTGATCTCTCTTGTAATCTCCCCCCTGCGGTTCGTTTAATTTTCATTGCAGACTTCAGCTCCCGTGTCTTTCTTGTGCCCTCGTTGTATGACGAGCACAATGTGCCTGTTGCTTTGCATGCCGCAATACTATGCAATCTCGATCTGTATGTGTGAGGCCGGCTTGTTCTCGCACACTGCACTCGTCTGCCGTATGTTGCTCACCTTGCCTGTGTGAAATGCCATCTACAATCGCAATATGTGTGCGTGTGTGCATATGTCATTATGTGTTCGTGAGAGTATGTGTGTGTGTGTGTGTGCACGCTCGTGGGAGTGTGTACGTGTGCATGTTTCAGTGTGTGTGTGTATGTGTGTATGTGTGTGTGTGTGTGTGTGTGTGTGTGTGTGTGTGTGTGTGTGTGTGTGTGTGTGTGTGTGAGGGAGTGTGTGTGTGTGTGTGCACGCTCGTGGGAGTGTGTATGTGTGCATGTTTCAGTGTGTGTGTATGTGTGTATGTGTGTGTGTGTGAGTGTGTGAGTGTGAGTGTGAGTGTGTGTGTGTGTGTGTGTGTGTGTGTGTGTGTGTGTGTGTGTGTGTGTGTGTGTGTGTGTGTGTGTGTGTGTGTGTGTGTGTGTGTGTGTGACATCAATATTGCGGTCTGCATTCCTGCATTCTGTAGACCCATAGTCAGCAGGTATCATGCGGCTTTACTAACCAGGTCACGTTGACATAGTCGTGGTTACTGCTCTTGGGCGTAAAAAATATCGCACTTGAGTACATTTGACGACTCCCTAGTACTAAGAATATGATCAGGGTCGGTCGCGACAGCTCCAACACTTACATGTAGTTACTAGTAGTACAGGTCAGTACAGTGCTGGCAACTGAAATCCGACCCCCTTGCTGGCGCGGCGCGCCGGCAAAGGGGTCGGGTTTCAGTTGCCAGCACTGTACAGTCATGTACATGTACAGTCGACCTACCCTTATAACGATATTTTTCTGCCAAACCAAATCACTCCATTGACTTGTGTATACAATGCCTTACCTCTATAACAATATTGCTATAACGATATTACCCCTATAACAATATAAAATGGGCTGACCAATCGACATTTTCCATTAACAATACATGTATCTAGCAGGGAATATGTAGAGCCCACTATCCAGGTAAGGCAAGCTTCACTTGATAAGTCGCTGGGACACGACGAAATGCAACAGGGGCACCAGTGGGCACCTTGCTGTGTACATAATGTGCATGTAAAATGACGTATATCAGTTTTTTATGCTATGAAGAGTGTAAAAATGAACAAAATCCACGCATTATGACGTATGTGTATGAAATGAACCAGTTACCCCTATAACAATATTACCCTTATATTTATAACAATATTTCTTGGTCTGACGCAAATATCGTTATAAGGGTAGGTCGACTGTACTTACATTCTAGTGATGATGTGCTGAACAATGTAGATCTGCACTACAGACTACAGTACCCGTACTACAGTGCAGAGCGGTAATCCGTGTTTATGTTCGAAAATGCAGCAGACAGGACTGCACTGAGGTCACAGGATCTAGGAGCCTGTTTTTGTTTTAAGTTAATACTAACATTTCAATGTGTGTGCACTGTGTGATCCTTACACTAGTAGACGGCATAGCAAATACCAGGGAATACAGCACTAAAGTCGAAAACCGGTGTTTCAGTGCCGTAGTCGCGTAGTCGGCCCTGCAGCAAGCAACCAGAGTACATGTAGATGATGTACATACCGGTACATGGTTTGCTTACTTCAGCCTCTTTTACGGGCAAAATAAACACAATGAATTTTTTTTCCCAAGTACCAAGTGTTCCAAAAACTTCAAGTCAAAGTTCTAGAAAGAAAAAGCACGCAAAAAAACAAAACAGCATAATAATAATAATAATGTATATACCTACTTGTAGGTAAACAGCAGCAAGTTAGTTCAACTTCAAGTCAATACTCCAGTCACTGTTACCGCTCGTGCACGCTATGCATGGTGTGCTTACTAGCTACTAGACGTAGATCTAGTCGTAGTACTAGTACTCTTACTGTCTTAGAAGTACCAACTACATGTACTACCGTACTGGTTGCCGCGTAACGCGTAACGCAGGGGGTGCGGCGTAACGCGCGACCAGGCTTGTGCGACAAATTTTCGTTGACTTCGTAACGCGCGTCCGGCGGGGTGCGGCGATCTTTTCATTGCAGTTTGCACTGCAAAAAAAGGCTGAAAACTGTGAAAGCACGTGTACCGCGTGGTGAAAAGTTCAAAACTGGACGCAGCAGGAAGTCCTGACACTCGAAGGCGCATCATTCAGTGGTTGGCGATCTCAATGGTTTCTTCTTTCCCGACGTCGTTTTGCGAAGAAGAGCGATGTGTTTACCAGTTTCCTTGTGACAATGCAGAAGTCTCTATTCGCCTTCGGCGTGAAGAAAATCACGCCCAAGGAAAGTGAAAAAGGAAAGGATGAGGAGAGAAAGGAGACGAAAAACAGGATTGCTGCTGATCGTGCAAAGAAAGTTTTAGTGAAGCAGAAGAAAGTTCGTGAGCAAACGAGAAAGCGTGTTCGTCGGCACCGCCAAAATGATGCGGCAATAGCAAAAAAAGTGATGCGGCAATAGCAAAAAAAGGACTGCGGCAATATAGAAACCTGTGTAACGGCTCCTGTGCGACGTTGCATGTAACGCCCTGCGTGCGGCAAACATGTGCCAATGTAACGCTTCATGGCCTCACTGCGGCAACATATATTGCCAGTACGGTAGTACCAAGGTTTTGCCCGTACAAGAGGCTTTACTACTCCCTGGTGTGAAGAAAAAAACCAAAATCAAGACTAGAGCTCATGAAACCCCTGCCGGGGATGCCCTCGAGGGTCTTTGTATCACTCACGAGCTCACGCAGCATGTTCGGGAGCCCACTCGAGGTGCCAACACACTAGACCTCATCATGTCCACTTTCCAACAACCCATCAGCACCACTGTACTTGCCCCTTTACTCTTTAGGACGCTCAGATCATGGAACTGTGATAGCTCAATTCCCGACCATTTCACCATGCCGGGGAGAGCCCACCACGCGGTCGCGTACTGTGTGGCGTTACGAACGTGCTGACTGGGAGCGACTCAGAGCACACCTCAAGGCCGTCCCTTGGGCCTCCATCATCACGGACGATCCAGAGTTGTCTTGCTTACTAGTCACCAATACCATCACTGCAGGCATGGAACAGTTCATTCCCCATAAGACTCTCGTAATCCACTCATCTGATCCCAAGTGGTGGACCCCTGAGTGCACACAAGGGATGCGTATCAAGGACAGAGAATGAAGGAAATGGCGGCACGATCTTGGCAATGACGTCAAGAAGCAATCCTTCATCGACTCTGTTACCCGCGCTACCGCCACACTTCAACACTCCAGGCAAGAGAAGGAACGGCACCTTCGGGCCCGACTCACCTGCGGCTCACTTCGCGACAACGCATGGTGGTGCAACCTGAAAGGAGCATGCGGTCTTGGCCGGAACTCTGACATCCCCCTCCTCCTCGACAATGCCGGGAAGGAGCACATCACCAGCAAGGAGAAGGCTGACTGCTTTGATCACTTCTTTGCCGGCAAGTGCAGCCTAGGTGACATCGCGCCTCCCTTGGAACCCCAGCGCCTGCTCACCCACATCCACCACTGCCCCACGTCCACTTCCGCATCCAGAATTTATTTATTTATTTTATTCCAAGCAATACATGGCTGGGGTAGCCAATGACCACTTTGCGTGGCGATTGCAGGGTTTTTATAGCCAACCATGGCTAGAATGTTCACCGCCTCCTGCGCCGTCTCGACGAGTCGAAAGCCACGGGGCCGGACCGCATCTCTCCCCCCCCCATGTCCTGAAAGAATGCGCTTCGGTACTTGCTCCGGTCCTGACCAAGCTTTTCTCGTTGTGCTTCCGGCATGGATACCAACCTCAGGCCTGGAAGCTCGCCAATGTTGTTCCTGTGCATAAACGCTCATCTCGCTTACAGCTCAAGAACTACCGCCCCGTGTCTCTCCTTAATGTGATATCCAAGCTAATGGAGACCATTATCAACATCTTCAATAAAATTAATATCTTTATTTCAAGATTACCCAAGGCCGGTGAACGCCCTATCAGGTTGATCTCCTATTTGAACATGCGCATATGTGTGTGTATGATGTGCCCTAGCTCACTTTTAATTATTATATTATTATTATGTTATACACGTAGATCATGTCCATGATGCCTTTCCTCTGCGCAGGTCCACCGCACTATTGTTTTTAAGATTAACATCATTATTACTTCTGCATATGCATTACATACTATGATCATGCTGGCTTCATCCCTTATCTCCTAAGCTACCCCCCCCCCCCCCCCCCCGGTGCGTCTGCCCAGTGTTGACTCCGAGACCCACGGTCGGACGAGCTGCCCAGGCCTCACCACCACTGCCGTTTCCGTGCTGCCTTCTCGATACATACGTATGTACACTGTATATCATGTGCACATTCACATGTCTGAAGGTTTGTGGTTTTTCAATAAAAATAAATAAATAAAAAAACATGCAAATTACGAACTACATGTACCTCGAGGATACCTCACTGCTTGCAGCGAATCAGTTTGGCTTCAGATGGAATCTGGGTACAGCCGACGCTCTTACTGCACTACACCACTCCTGGGCATCCTCTATCGGACGTAGGGGCGCAGCACGCGTACTTGCACTTGACATTGCTTGAGCTTTCGACAAGGTCTCTCACACAGGTGTCCTCTTCAAGCTACAGCAATGTGGCATCCAAGGAATCCTCCTTGCATGGCTGACATCGTACCTGTTTAACCGAAGCATACAGTGTGTTGTCGGTGGTGCGACCTCCCGTCCATACCCCATCGAGGCGGGAGTCCCACAAGGCAGCATTCTGGGGCCAACCATGTTCCTCGTCTACATTAACGACGTATCAACATGCCTTGCTGGGAACACGCAGCTGGAAGTCTATGCTGACGATACGACATTGTACACTCTTCTCCGTAACGACCTCCCCACTGCTGCTGCCTTGCTTCAGGACACCGTCAATCGTCTGTCAGACTGGGGCAAGGAATGGCGTGTAGCGTTTGAGCCGTCGAAATCCTAGGCTATGACAGTCACGCTGCAAAGAGCGCAGATAGCCTTGCTCTCTCTCCTCTTTAGATCCAGAGTCATCCACAATAAAGCTCTTGGAGTCTTGCCGGCTGTTGAGTCTTGGGGGTGACGTTTGATCCGAAGCTGTCGTTCGCGGAGCACATCCGCGCAGTGTCTATACGCGGCAAACAGCGCCTGGGCCTCCTGCGGCGAGCTGCGCCCTATATCTCCCGAGAAGGCCGCCTCACAGTGTACAAGGGGTTTGTACAGCCGTTACCGCCCGTTTTGGAGTATGCTCCTCTCGTCCGGATGGGAGCTGCTCCCTCCCATCTTGCACGCCCAGACAGCATCCAACGCCGTGCATTGCGCATCATTAGTCCCGGGACGGAGCTCCAGAGCCTCAGCCTACGGCGATATGTTGCTGTACTAACATACACGTACAAACTACACCTCCTCACCGGTCCGATCCCCACCCGGCCGACTCAATTGCTAGCAGTCCTCCCACCAAGGCTGGAGCCCCGTGACGCCACTCGCACTCGAAACGATATCCGCACGGCCACCGGCCACAGTTACCAGCTAAAAAAATCCCCTACCGCGTCAAGCACCAGGCACCATTTTCCGCAGTTTCCCGCATTATGCAATCCAGCTGTGGAATTCCCTGCCGCCAGCCTTTCTAGACTCCGCCCCAAATCGCAAAAATCTTCAAATGTTTAGATTCAACGTCAACGAATACCCCCGCCGACAGGATTGGCGATGGTCCACGGACATTCTGCCTGTCGACCCACCTACATTCTAGTGCCCCGTCAACGACTCCCATTGCTACGATGCTGTGCTGCACACCAGCTGATGTTAACCCTTGCTTTCTTTTTATTTTGCTGACCCTTACAGCTCTAAAGCCTCTATCTTCTGTTTTCGGTGCGTGTTTCTGGCCGTGATGCCGAGACCTCAGGTCGGCAGAGCCATCAATGCCCCACCAACATTGCTGCGTCTCGGTGCAGCCCCACTCAGTAGTTGTCACGTTTTCACTTGTCTCATTACCATTGTCTTTCATTATTTAATTTTACGACTCCGAGTTGGGAATGTGAACATAGTAAAAAAAAAACCGAGTTTCATCATCTTGCTACAGACTAGACTACTGTAGTGCGGATTCTTTGAAGAACATCACACGGGGACTTACCATGTAAGCATGCAGAAAGTACAATCATGTAAGTACTTAGGTGAACTGAGCTACATTGTAATTTAAGTCCTTTCGGAGAATGCCGCTATCATGCAGTAAAACAAAGTAATTCTGGTGAGCTAGGTCCCAATGTCAATCAACACAACAGACATACGACGACCCCGAGGACGACCACGTCTGAGATGGATCGACGTTGTCAAGAAAGACTTACAATGCATTAATCTGTCGCTTCTGGATGCTGTGCAATCTGCTTCTGATAGAGCTGCTTGGCTCGAAATTGTTAACAGATGCGTTGACCTCATGCAATGAGTGATGTGCGAACTGTCATTATTATTATTATTAAATATTGCGACAGAGCTTTCGGCCATTGTTGCTGCATGACAGCACTGACTCACGGCACCCTTTTGGTTTGTGCTTTGCCCGATTGGGCACCCACTGTAAAGAGCACGATACAACACTTTTCCATACATGTCCGACTCACTTCCCACACTATTTTTCCTATAATCACACAACTCCCGAGAACAGGGACAGATCAATAAAGAACACCTTCTAACCAACAAGAGAATTAGGAGCTTGTGTCTGTGACGAGGGTTGTGCCACGGGGCACTAGGATCTCACGAAAACATTGGTCCTTCGAGCCGGATCTGAACCAGCGACCTAAAGATCTCACGAAAACAGCCATATTTTCAACTGCTGAAGAGCGCGTGGTTGTGATGAGTTGGGAATGCAATGAATTATTATTATTATTATTATTAGGTACTAGTACCTGAGAAAGTGAAAGAGATACACGTAGAGGTAGAGACTGACAAACAGACAGGCAGATAGATAGACAGACAGATAGATAGACAGACAGGGACAGAGGGAGAGAAAAGGGGAGAGAGAGAGAGAGAGTAAGTTACATTTATAAAGACAGGTAAGTCTAACAAATGAGGACTGAGACCTCTACAACAGGGTTTTACGCCTGAAAGCAGGTGCATGATTTAACAAGCAGGTGAGAGAGAGAGAGAGAGAGAGAGAGAGAGAGAGAGAGAGAGAGAGAGAGAGAGAGAGAGAGAGAGAGAGAGAGAGAGAGAGAGAGAGAGAGAGAGAGAGAGAGAGGGAGAGAGAGAGAGAGCGAGAGAGAGAGAGAGAAAGAGAGAGAGAGAGAGAGAGAGAGAGAGAGAGAGAGAGAGAGAGAGAGAGAGAGAGAGAGAGAGAGAGAGAGAGAGAGAGAGAGAGAGAGAGAGAGAGAGAGAGAGAGTGAGAGAGAACGTGAGAGGACAGATTTTAGTCCTAGGATCGCTGACTAGATTGGGCCACACTGGTAACGTTACAATTGGCTATGTTGAAGAGAATACGTGAATCTGTTTTATCCAAATATGCCAAGTCCTAATATAAGTACACACACACTAATACAATCACATAGCAAATAACCGGAGAATTTTTATTTTTTTTTATTTTTTTACAACGAACACAAACCCGGCTCGAGACAAAAAGAAGAACAAGAAAGAACACAAAGTTGCATGCAGGGAGAACGAAGAAACGACTAGAACACAGAAGTTGTGGGTTGACAGAACAAACAACTATTGAGTCGGGGCTGACTACTAGTGTCCACTAGCGCAGCTGTGTAGGTGGGACGTTGTGGACTCCTCCGACCAGAGGTCTCGGTATCCTTGCACACAACGCGCACCAGGGGGGGGGGGGTAAAAAAGAAAGAAAGAAGAAAGAGTTAGGCCATCAGGTAGTATGCTAGTCTGTGGTGTACACGTCGACAGCAATCCCACAAGTTTGCTCGAGGAGGTACTTGTACACTGCTACTTTGAAGCGTTGCAGCGCTGCCTTGGATGGGGAGCGTTCAGGATGGCAGAGAGTAGAGCATTCCATGTTGTTAGTAGGCCGAACGGGAAGGATCGGTGTAGGATGTGAGGACTTGTTGCGGGGAGGGGTTTGACAACTGGAAGGCATGGGAGTTTTTCACTTGATGTTGGTGGCGGGTTCTGGGGCGGACGGGCTCAGGGGCAGCAGGTGGCAGCATGTCTATCAGCTGGGCTGGACCGGAAATGTAGTGCAGCTTGAACAGGTAGCACAGTCCCGAGACTTGCCGAAGCACTGATAAGCTTGGGAGCATGGTCCCAGCGCCAATGCTGCGCATGCACCGTTGCTGGATGCGGTCAAGCTTCGCGAGGTTGGACCGGGCTGCGCCTTGCCAGATTAGGGGACATATTCCATGTTTGGGCGGATGAAGCCTTTGCATACGCTGAGGCGGCCGTTGCGGTCGAGTACTGGGCACACCTTCCTGAAGAAGCCAAGGCGCTGGCTGGCTCTGACTGCAACCTGGTGGAGATGGCTGCGGAACAGCAGTTTGCGGTCGAAGGTCACACCGAGAAGCTTAACATCGGTTTCCTCTCTGATCACGGTACCATCGAAGCTGAGAGAAGAGGGTGGGAGGGGTGTTGATCGTCTGCTCATCGACATTTCCTGGCACTTTGTTGGCTCAAACTGGACCTTCCATCTCGATCCCCAAGCTTGGAGCTCATGGAGGGAGGCTTGCAGTGAGTTAAAAGTGGCGGGGGACACATCATCGGCACGGATCAGGCAGTACAGTGTTGTGTCGTCTGCATGCGACGCTAGCTTGCAGTCAGGGGAGACACTATCAGAGATGTCGTTGACATAAGGAAGAGCGTTGGTCCTAAGCTGCTGCCTTGCGGCACACCGGCTTGGATTGGGAAGTGCGAGGAGGTCTGACCACCAACAACAGCCCTTATCTTCCTTACCGGAAGGTACGAGCAAAGCCAAGACAGAATTGACCCGCCAATGCCGGACATTTCAGCTTTATGCAGTATACCAGTGTGCGAAACGATATCGAACGCACCAGCTATGTCGACTGCAAAAGGCCGAGCGATTCCACTATGCCGGACCACTCATGATGGAGGGCAGTGAGGAGGTCGGCAGTTCCAAGTCCACGGCGGAAGCCAAACTGCCTGGGAGATACTAAGTAGGACCATGTGACGTTCTAGGTGATTGACAATTTGCCTGTTGATGATAGTCTCAGAATGAGAGGGGATATATTATTAATTAAATCGCCTTCTCGTGTGTGACCCTGGACGGAGTGCTCTTCAATCAATCGCGAGATCTAGAGGCTATCGTACCCTCACACTCACAGCGACAGTGGGGCAGCGGGAGCCTTCTGTGCACGCCGCAAACCTGTCACATCTTTTCCAGAGAACTCGGTATATACTGTACCGGTCCGGGTGTCCCCGACTGAATGAAGCTCGAGCTTAGCTGTCTTTCTGACTGTCGCCTGTCGTTCATAGTCTGGTGTTATAGACGGGACTGGAGACTAGTAGGAATAGAGACTAGAAGCTAGGCCAGGCGCCAAAACAACAATGCTTCTACATGTACATGTATGTTGATTATGGAAAACCCTTTACGCGTTGACATCGCCAAGCAAGCTTGGCTAGTCTTCGCTCAGGCCAAATGGAAGGAAGAATGAGGAACGAGCGGGGTCAATGAGGTGCTAATACGCACGCAACAGCAGAATAACGACGTTACGTTAGGAAACAAAGAAAAAATAATTATCAAAACTGTGTTGCCTGATACATAATATTATACTATTAATATTATTGTTTGTTACCCTGGTTACCCTGGCCGTGTGCAGTGGAAGGTCACAGTCGAGTCAGCATCTGAGCCAAGAATAGAAGATTCCTTTTATTCCAGCCGCGAGGTGATAGATACAGTACCGACCGTTACGCGTTCAACAGTACATAGCCATTGATAATCCTGTTGAAAAATCTGTCCTGATGCTGATCGATGCTAGGTAGTCAATGGCTAGCTTGGAATGAATCAATCAGCTCTGCACCACACGTACCTCCGGTAGTTGGACATTCTGCCTTGAATCAATGAATCCGGATTCGTGGTGTCAAGAAAACTGAAAGGCGTTGGAAAGCGTCCGGTCGGTCTATTCATACGTTCAAAATAGCTGTGAATTTTCTTTATAACGTTCTCGCGTAAGCCTGCCGCCGATGATGCGAGCTTGTACAATTGTGCATCCAAACACAATAATATTATTTAATATGTAATTGACACATGCACTTACTGCTGAGCAGCAAGCTGCTGCGCTCTCTGCGCCGTTCGGAATGCTCTGGTCTTATGATCTGTGCTTAGACGCGACACTTCGCCCGCACGAGCAAAGAAGCAGCGGAGAGGTGCCATCAGTTAGTCCACGGTGGCCATGACTTGGAGATTTCACGCTGTTAGACTCTCCCCGGTCGGATTATCTTGTAGAAATACATTATACTCATGTAGTTACAGATCTACCTCCAGACTATTCTTGTGCACTCAAGCAGGTAGGCAGAAGATTGTCTTGAGTCCGAATTGCAGCTTATCAACTTCTCCTATTCGCTTTAGAAGATTGCCACCACTAGTGTAAACCCACGGCACGATGTGCTACTGCCGCTAGTCTCTTTGAGTTTTGGCTTCAGGCAAACATAAGCAGGATCAATTTCCACAGACAGCACAAGGAATAAGAAGCGGATCCGAAGAGCAGCGAGTCTGTTGTGTGCAGTGCAGAAACACTGCACTGTACTACAGGGATGACGATGTCGCGTCGTCATAGCGTTCTCATGCTCCTCCCCGATACCTGGACGAGGAAATACCGAGATCGGTAAGTGGCAACGACTATTCGGTGACTTGATTATACTGTATGTCTATTGCGAGTATCGTGCGCATTGCATTAGGCTTCGGTGAGGCTTAGTTACCTAGCAGTAAAACTAGTGGTAGGGGACTTCTGGGAATGTCAACAACCAATTGACGATGTGCATTAACTACAATGCAACATTGCTTCCACGTCCATCTAACAAACGCAGAATGCATCATTGACGTGCGATTTCTTCCTTCCTCCTTCCTGCCTGCCTTCCTTCCTTCCAACTCATCTAGCCTACATTGCAGTCGGCTCTGGCACGGAATCCAGGAAAGGCCTAGGTAAACAACTAGTAGTACTGTGCCAAGTCAGCCGAGCCGTTTGCCACGGTGCGTGGTCATGACGTGGCTGCATGTTGTTGTTGTTTTCTTTATTTGCAAACCAAACGGTCAGAACTGTCCAGTGATAAGGGAGCGAATGGCGAGCATCAGATCACAATGCAGCGAAAAAGAGCTCGGGGCCAAATGAGACAGAGTAACCGGAGGGTATGTTCCTGCACTGGTACAAACTACAAAGAGGCGAGTGACGAGAACGCTCGGGACACATACAGTGGTGGCCAAAAGTCTTGTCCGCAGGTGGATTTCTCGGTTATATTCAACAAAATGGCACAACAAGCTGTACACCTGTCATTTTCTAGAGCAGATACAAAGTTTAGAGGAGAATATTCAAAAATATTTCCCAAAAGTATATTTTCTGTGTCCCTATCCCTAAGTATGGCAATGTGCGGCCGGACATCACTTTTGGCCAATATTGCACAATCTACAATACGCGGCGTAGAGTCAACTATTTCTCATCTAAACTGTTCTAATCCCTACAGAAACTAAGGCCAGACTCTCTGGAGTCAGCCTGTACCAATTTACTGGGCCTCCTTTGTTCTTGATCATAGCTGCCATGCGGCGCGGCATCGATTCAACGAGGCGGCGGCAGATATCCAGTGAAATCGAATATCATGCCTGCTTGCACTCAGTGAAGAGCTCACCATCGTTTTTTGCCCTCCTGCTGCCCTGGCGGTGCTGGCTGAGCATTTCCCATAGATTCTCAATGGGATTCAAACCTGGTGACTGTGGTGGCCACTCCATCACCGTCAAGTCTTGCGTCGCGCGCCATGCGTTGGTTGCCTTGGCTGTATGTTTGGGGTCATTGCCCTGCTGAAAAATAGCCTGTTCATCAGCAAAAAGGTCAGTCATTGACGGCAGCATGACATTTTGCAGAATGCCCATGTATTGGTTGGCTGTCATGATGCCCTCGACCTTGAAAAGCCGTCCAACGCGCGTCGCCGACAAGCATCCCCATACATGATATCTCCATCTCCATGCTTCACAGTACCACGCAAACAATTCAGGCTTTGTCGTTCTCCAGGCTTCCAGCGAACAAACCTCACTCCATCAGAGGCATGGAAGTTGAATTTTGACTCATCAGTCCACAGCACACGACTCCAATCTGCCACTGTCCAGTTCCTGTGGGCCTGGTCAAACTTTAGTCGTTTTTTCAAATTTTTGGCCTACATGAAAGGCTTTTTCACGGCGATGCAGCCCTTCTGGCCTGCGTTCTGCAGCCTCCTGCGCACCGTTCGTCCAGACACCCACCTGCATGAACCCATCTGCTAGGTCGTCTCAGCTCTCAGTTTCGGGCTGGTTTTGAATCTATCTGCCATATGGAGTATCTTTAGACGATGGTCGTAGCTGGCCCTGGTCACCCTGGGCCGGCCAGAACACTTCTAGTTTTCAACACGTCCATCGACATGATGTTTGGCAATGACTCTACGGCACGTACGCTCGTTCAGGTCCAAAATCCTGGCAATCTGACTACATTTTTCACCATTCTGACTCAGCTTTACAATGGCCAGCTTCGTGCTAGCATAGAGCTCTTTCCTGCCAGCCATTGGGGTCAAAACGAAATCTCTCGGTGACAAATTCACGCCAGGACGACTCCTGAAGCTCTGTGCTTGCAAGCTTTCAAATTCCCGGCATGCATGGCCTGTCAAAAACTACGGTAGTACGGTACAATGTGCGTACGCATTTTTGGCCAAAAGTCATGTCCGCACGTGGCAGCCATTTGTGTGACGTAATAGGTCACGTGACATATATGACGTCATGCTTGCCCCCGAAAATCGATTACAGACCGCATTGCAAGTCATTGA
Source organism: Sycon ciliatum (assembly GCF_964019385.1). Taxonomy (NCBI): domain Eukaryota; kingdom Metazoa; phylum Porifera; class Calcarea; order Leucosolenida; family Sycettidae; genus Sycon; species Sycon ciliatum. The sequence continues at coordinate 5,248,918 of NC_088643.1, forward strand.
AAGAATCACCAGGCCAGAATAACCAATCTCACTCAACATTCACCCATTTTTGGGTGCCGGACATCACTTTTGGCCACCACTGTACATGTACATGTACATGAGCATACTACATGTACAGTGCTGGCAACTGAAATCCGACCCCCTTGCCGGCGCGCCGGCCCGGCGAGGGGGTCGGATTTCAGTTGCCAGCACTGTACATGTAGTCACTAATTGTGAATACAGTTGAACATCGATTATCCGACCACCTCTGGGCAGACAACTGTCAGGCGGTGTTCAGATAAGGCAAATGTTCCGGATAAGAAAAAACTGTCACTCACACACTTTCAGTGGTTATTACTAGCCGCACGACCTTTTTACTTTTTACTTTTCAAAATTTTCGTATTTTTTGAATGGCTCACTACATGCACAGTGCGTACTCTACGGCACGTGCGCCCAAAAAAACTGTTACGGATAATCGAATGGTCGGATAGTCGATGTGCATATACGCGATGTTCAACTGTATGCTTCTTATACAGGCAATCACAGAACATGGTATCACTGGCCTGACACAACAACCAAAAAACAAGATATTTTTTGTGAAAAGAAAAAGGAAACGAAACTTGACAATCGGCACACAATGACAACTCCTTTCATGATACTAACAGTTTGCAGTCTCTGCTAGATTAGTCTGTATCCGTTGCCCGCCGACAAGCCGGGCTTCGGAAACAGGAACATTTGGAGAGCCGTCATCCATCCCCCTGCGTAGTCCCTAATCGATGCATGGAGGAAGCTATCAACACTGATGATAATCTGGTCTAGGCTATCGACATAATGAGGCATTGTAGCCATTCGTCATCGCATCTCTCCGCCCCACACTCATTTCCCGAACAATGTCCAGCCTTCCCACGTACAGTGGCAAGGGGAGCTGCAGGCTGCGGCGTTGAACATGGCTGACAACCATTTTAACGTGTTTGTGCGCCGGGGAGGCTTGAAAAGAGTTGGAATCTCCGAAGTCGAGGGCTCAGATCGAGAGTCACAGTGTATTGCTAAATTTAGTATACTATGCTAATGAGCAGTTCAACATACTACTCTCTCTGGCTCAACTAACTTCCATGACGGAGTTCTGTCCCTGACTCCCTGTGGGTCCTGCTCCGAGTGCTAATGACGTTATACTTACAGAGGCACCAACCCTAAGGCAGCACAGGAGCCACAGAGAATGTGACTAATACACTGCGCAGTGACTTCTAATATTCCTTTTGTTTACTGGCTGCAATTTACCCTGGTACCGGACATAGCCTTTGCTTGCCTCTTGTTGCCAGACTTTACATGGTCGAAGCAGCTAGCTGTCCGAAGATTGACCAAGAGAAGGTCTGATAGTGGCTGATCGATGGTAGAGTACTAGTACCCAGTGCTATCCATAACCACCGGTCTACGCGAGTGCGTTTTGTATTCGCAGTAGGTCAGCCATTCCTTGACATGTGGCGTCTTATCTGTTACCAAACCCTTGAGCCAGAACGTGTCTATCTTGGTCTACTAGTACTTGTCCATCGCATTGTGCCCTATGTCTTTCTATAAGCACAACTACGACCTCCTACATTGTACCTACAGAACTGGACGGGATGAAAATGAAAGTGAGAGCACAACTGCGCGATTACTCTACGTAAATCAGTACTTCGAAGTTCATGTACATACACTTGTAATCGTTGCATGCATTCCAGGAAAAGAAGAAAACTCAAAGTCAAAGGCGCCACATGCGCACTCAGCTGCCACTACTGCACCACTGCTGTCTGAATCAGTGAATGAAGCGACTCGGACAAGGAATGCCTGATACGAATGGTTAGAACGCACAAGAATCTATGTTTACGCTCCGTATACCATGGCATACATGTACAAAGTCATGGTCACAATGGCCAAGATTGCAGTCAGGAGCCATAAAATTATACTGCATATCATTGCAGGCTGCTTTTCCAAGGCTAAATGACACCCTGAAGCAGTAAAGGGATGACATTGTGGCCAGACGAACACTTTTTTCAAGTATTCTAGGAGCCCCAAGCACACAATCAGAACAATTTTGTAAATGAACAATGACTATGAAGGTGAGCTGATTCAGTAATTAAATCAAGTGACGCTGGCCATGCCATTTAGCCAAGCCCGTCATCCCATCGGTTTTGTTTTATTATTTCTAGGGAAGCAGCCCCACAATGGCCACGTGTTCTGGGCTCGATTGTACTTATCGTAGTGGTCCTGCATTGGTTCAGTCATGCGTTTGAGTCAGTGCAGGCACTGCAAGACTGAGACAACTGGAACCAGTCACCTACATTTTGTAGTACTAGTAGTGCTTTTCCAGTGTCGCGCAACTGAGCGAGTCGATAATCGGCTGGTACATAATAGTATTAATACTGCATGTCCACAAAGGACGAAACAGTTTTGTCCGCAGATTGCATGTACATGTACATGTACATGTACATGTACATGTACATGTACATGTACATGAGTGTACAATGTCATGTATACATTGTATGTAGCAGCAATAAGGCCTACATGTAGAACATACATGGTAAACGCGAACAGCTCAACTAGCAAAATTAGAAACGGATGAAAAATTGAAAATATGGTATGGCAAATACACAGAAACGCCCTTGGTATTCTTGGGTCAAGATAGATAATACTCAATCAAGATACATCATTACAATCATGTAGAATGTAGAAGGTCCCTGGTAGATCTACGAGTCCTGGCGGTGACAGTCGATTTCTTCTTCAGACTTTTTTCCCTTTGCATTCCCTCAACTTACTAGCGTGAACTAGTAAATACAAGATGGAAACATGCATGTACTTATGCCAAGGGACAGTTTGCGGCTATTTCACTTGACTGGCCATGGTGGTTCTTCGGAAACTCAAATGTCCTGAAAGTTTCGCCGGAGGCGCGGTGAGGTTTCGCAAAGTGTTTGACCGCACACTGAGCGCATTCACATGACTGTGTATGAGGAGTCTAGAAGTACAACGTAGAGCTGAGGTGAGGGTGATGCGATCCTCACCTCCGGGTCATTACTGTACACAAATTCATACATGTAATTGTGACCACGAACTGACTATGAGCTGACTGTCATAGTCATCAATGGTCACCGACTCACACGCGACAAATTCACCCCACCATTCCTTGAAGGAGGAGGGGGTAAATAGAAACAAGTAAAGGAGGAGAAGAAGGAAAGAAATCGAGCGAGCTGCAACTCCCGGTGCCTAACGGCGGGCTCACGCCCCTACATGGCTACTTAACTTCCCCTTGTCTAACCCCAAAGACGAAAATGATAGTGAGAACAGAGAACTGTGGAATGCCCATGGAAAGAAAGAGGTGGGCACAGGTAACACCAAGGCAAGAGGCCATACGTTATAACCAGGTTATGCCAGGTATGGCCTTGCCCTTGGTAACACTACAAACTGGTCTGTGTACCATGCATGGTGTAGATCTACGACTCGTAGCTAGCTTAGCTACTGACTAGTCGACTACATCACGTATTATGTAGTGCACCTACACGTCGTTCTGAACTCCTGAGTCCTGACACCCGCCTCGGCATGACACAATCACTCAGATAATAAAGAATCGCGCACATGGGTCACACACCTACATGCACATGACTGTAGTCCTTTGAAGATCGACCAGCGATCATCTCCACATCAGTTCGGAGCAAGACGATCCTTGAGGCATGATATCGACCTTCCCTGGAATGAACTGCAGTAATACCATAATAATAGATCATGTGAAGGCTTCATGACATGAGGTAACAATAACATTAGTTCACGTTTAGGAAATCAAATGTTGAACGGAGATAAAATTTAGTGATGATTGATTTCGTCGGCCCTCTTTGTGTCTGACGGCAAATCCGCGTGTCTATCACCACGATCACACTGACGAGTGTGACTTCTCACTCTCAGCTCTAGCTCTTCACACTGCACAGTCGCGTCTCGCCTTTCTCGGTCCGTAGGTCAAGCGCCCTTGATACATGACATTGTACAATGACTACGTACATAACTGACAGTCTGTACATCAGTACACGACTGCATGCAGACTCCGCACATACCGTCGATGCATAAACCGACTGTCTGCAGCCTGCAGGTGCCTCGCTAGCTGCAGATCGCAGATCTAGAGTGCAGTACACATGACTGCGTGCACGCGTGCTGCAGGATGTCCACACACGCAGGACTCCGGTACCGGCGCTACAATCTGCATCATGTGAAAGCCATCTGGCTACACGAAGCAGGAGTCCAGCACAACACGTTGAACTGAGTTTTCAACAGTGCTAGTGACCATCGCGCTGGAAAGGTATCAATCCTCAAAGAAACCCTACTGCGACGACTCGTGCTGCAACGGAGTGGCTGGACGTCTCTCTCTACAACTAAGTACAGGGCAGGAAAGACTGGATAAGCGTGTGCTGTTGGATGTAAAATGCGCTGAGCAAAGGCCCCGGGTGGTAGAGAGAACGAGGGACCTGGAGACGTGCAGTCGTGGAGCGGAATCGCCACATCTCGTCAACATTCACGCTGAATGATTCTCCTGTGGCTACGCAGCGTGTAGTGATTGTGCTATTATAGAAGCCGGAACTCCGTCTCCCGATTGTCCGATCCGATTCTAGTCTCCGCTCAAACTCTCCGGCTTGCTTTATGGCTCGGATCGAACTTGGCGTTGGTTTGCCGTGCAACTAGGCCGCTACTACTAGCGCCCATTCAGTGGAAGTCCAGCGCTCAGGCCCGACGCTGAGTTCGTGACTTGTGTAATTATTTCTGGTGCAGAATGGAGAGCCGATGGGTGACTGTGCACTCAGGAAGCCTGCTGAAATGCCCGTCGAAGAAGAGCAGAGTACGAAAGGTAAGCGCTTGCTATGGGTCTGGGATATTTCGGGTGCAATGAAAAAATGTGCGAATACAATCATGTGCATGGCCTACATGTACATCCATACGTCATTATGGACCATAGCAGTATTGGGACGTGGATCGGGGTGAGCTTGAACAGTCAGTCCTATTTCATTGCTATTGGGACAGATGTAGTGGAGTGATATTTTCTCCTTGGATCCTGATGCTTCCATGTGTTTGGTTACAAAATAATACAAGTAGCTGGAATGCGTGAAGCAACAATAGTTGGGCTGTGGCCTATTTCCAAAGAGCAGCCTGTCACTCCACCCAGGAACACTGAATCAAAATAGGTGGAGCGAATGACTTCCATTCAATTACTTGTACGTTAGGTTAGAAGTGCAGGTGATGTGTAAAAGCAACAATACAAATACAAATACGGCGCGTTGTGTAGTCCATATATTATTATAATTCTCCTGCGCCTCACCACAATGGGGTTTGTACTCGTACGCGTCCTACCTGCAGAGTTTTCATGAATATGCTCAATGTTCCACGATTCTTGTGGAGCTTTCACTGCAGGTAGTTAAGGCGTCTTTGTTAGTGTCTGTAGTCTTCGAAACCCTTCACGTCGTGTTGTTCTGTGTGTTGAGGTTCAGCCATGCTGTGTGCTACATGTAGTACCATTGTGTGCGTTCTCATTCCACAGTGCTCGATGCACACACACACACACACACACCTTGAACCTTGAACGTGCCCGTTGCCGATGGCAATGATAGCGAGGACACACACACACACACACGCACACACATACACATACACACACACACACACACACACACACACACACACACACACACGTGCACCCTCTGGAACTGTACATACATGTACAATAGTGTCTCTCCCTCTCTGTCTGGGTCACGTTTTGTTTGTGACCGTACAAGCGTTCGAACCATTTTGGGCCGCTTCGGCAATTTGAACGGAACAGTCTATAATTATTATAAATTTGTCTGAGCGAGACACAGCAGTACGCCGTGGCCTGTGATACAATGGTGCAAGGTGATACTGAAGTGACCTGTGGTGTTGGCGACAATGTGCACATGGTTGGGTACTTGTAATATGGCTCTTCGCTCACCAGCGGGGTTGTTGGCTGCCCCCACTGGTAGATATGCTGGGTGACTACCCCCCCCCCCTCCTCTCAGCTGCTTGACATCCGATAGTTTTCAGCGTACTTTCGTCTTACCAATCGCCGTAGAACCTCCATTAGTCGCGGCCAACTCTCAACTAAGAAACTCTCAACGGCCAGAATGCATTAACGGTTCAGTCCCGGATGTTCCCAAGCCGGCTGTGATGTTCTTTGTGGCCAGGACATCCTGATGGTCTAGAGCCTGAGAAGACACGGATGTGCATGCTCCCTGGGATGTCCGCATTCGAGAGATTGCACTGTAACGTCATCTTGTATCTACAGTCTACACTCAATGGTAATAGCTTGCAGGTCTTCATATACTAGTGCGGTTTGTACCCCCTCCCCCCCCCCCCCCCCATCACACATTCCACCCTGCCGCTGCCACTACCACCGCCATCACCAAGTACGGTGCATGTCGTATGTATTGGCCTAGCGTCATTATCTGTTTGTGTTCCGTGTCCAGTTTTGTAAATACAGAGCTGATCGATGCACGGCCAGTGGTTAGCATCGTCATTGGATAACGGCACAGGTCTCCCCGTGCGTGACACGTCTAGGATTAGAAAGCCATAAACAAAACACAGGCACACGTGCAGTAGTCGCTCATGCATTTGAGATTTGAGGTACGTTCGATTGACCGATCACGGCCCGGCAGATGTCTTCCGGAAGATACGAATGCACGCCCCTATGGCATGTGGTTGTATATTGGGCACTATTTTCATGAATACCGGGAGGTGGCTTGTTAGCCTTTGTTTTGCTTGTGGATATTGTACCGACTAAACTTGATGGTGTGGCACTGTTGTAATGGTGTGGATGTACGACCTGCTCAGCTGCTCTATGTTTATCACCAAGAGTACATAAACCAGAGTGTGCAACTCGGGATGGTTCCTGTGGGAGCTTAATTCGTGCAGTACGTCATTTCTGACGGCATGGTAAGCCACAGGTACGGTGAAAAGTTGCGTAACCAGTCACGGTGGTGTGGGTCACTGAGTTCATCCTGATTTCGGGTTTTTTGATACAGATAGCATGGTGAATTTACTTGTCGGTGGATTTACGCAGCGTACACAGTCACACGAAAACACCGAAATCCTGAAGAAGGACATCAAAAATCAAGCAAACTTGGCTGATTTCCGGGCTATGAACCACGAAAATTTGAGTTGTACGCAAGTCGCGGCTTGGCTGACCTCATCAGGGTGACGTAGTGCACGAACTGCGCTGTTTCAGATCTGATATGCACCGTTGCACACTCTGGGTTATGTACTCTTGTTATCACTACTTCTGCAGCTCATCTTGACATAATAGTCAACCTCTTGAATAACAACCCCGGTTATAACAGCAACTCGAGAATAACGACACAATCTTCATACCCAGTAATCATTGAACTGAATACTTTTTTCAACCTCTTGGATAACGACGACTCGCGAGTAATGACACTTTCTCATGCTCAATCAAAGGTTGTTATTCACAAGGTTCCCAAACAGGCCACATTCGACAGAGGAAACCCACCACAGTATCAAAAGTGTGAACATCGGGGTAATTTGGTCAATGAAAAACTTTCGAGAGCTAATGCCGATAACTTCTGACATGTCCACCCAGTAGAGTTGTTCCCTTTAAGAATTGTTAAAAGGAAAGGTGCAAAGATCAAAGCGGGCTCAGCAGGATGTGGAATGCATTCAGTCCACGTTCTAAGTGGAGAATTGGGGACGAAAATGCCAGTGACAACTCGAATCAGCTGTTGTGTCATTGGTGCGCTAACTTTCGGATATGTGCATCAGGTGTAGCATATTTCGAAGGGTGTGCGTACATCTACTTGTATGCGAAGCAGTAGCAGAGGGGGCTGATCAATGGGATGTCATTAATTTTGACTTGGGTTTTGTCGTTGGGCCATCATGTCCGCAGTGGCAAGATGTTGTCTGGAGTGTCACATCTTTGCTAAGCCCGTTCTCCATGGCCACAGTACTGATCGCTATGCTGTGAAGCCTGGCTGTCTCTGGGTGTGATCACTCCTGACACACGCTGACCACACTGCTGTCAGGACGAGCCCCTGCCCTAGAAGAGAAGCTCAGTGTGAAAGGCAGCAGCAGTGTGGTGTCACGTGCGCAAGCTCAGTGCATTCGCGCGCCCTATGTCCCCCTGGCCTGCAGCCAGGGATCGGGTTAGAACCATCATTATTAGATTGTGTGTGCTTACAGCTGGGTGGAATTGTAGCGTACCAATCGGAACTGTTCGTGTTGACGTGCTGCCAGTGAGACATAATGCCAGCGATTGTTTTCCTTTGCAATACATAACCTATATCCAAACACGGCTGTTTGCGACTGGCAACGAATGCACGAGTAAAGGTGAAGTCTGGCGTCAACCGCTGTGAAGCGGCGGGAAGTTTGAATGAGCAGATCAATCCATCTGAAACCTCTACATGATGTGGTTGTCCGTACATGATTTAGCTTGCGCTACAGTGAATGCTGACTGCCTCTGGGATTGTGGTGTTCACTCCCTCTCTGCCTGTGCTTCTGTTAGTGGAATTAATAAGCAGAAGCAAAGCCTGCTATCACCAATACCCACTGCTGTGTGCATGGTTGCATGTTGTACAGTGACACATACAGGATGTGAGAGGCTGTTTCCAGTGTAAACTAAAGTTTTCGCCAGTATATGGAGCACTGTCAGTTCGAGCTACCTCCACTGGCACCGACTGTACATCGTAGTGCTATATGCAGGCAATCAGGAGACACAGTGTAAACTGATGGTAGGTATTGCATAGCTAGGGTAGAAGATCGTGACCAGTCACATCTAGCTCATCGATCTAATGCAGAGTGCATTATGAAGAGAACTGTGGCTATTTCCCCCCAAAACTGCCCTCAGGTAGAGGTGGAAACTGTTGATTTGGGCGAGTGTAATCAAATACTTGCGGTGTACCGCCTCGAAGTTGGATGCTGGATATGACCACCAGGCGAAGGCACCAGCAGATGTTGATAGCTGCAGATGTGATGAACACAAACTGACACATGGGCACACCTAGTTTGCGTTGAGGTATGCATCGACCTTGTTTTAGTACAGTCAGGTGACTGTACGTGCCGTATGCTGGGGTGGCGCCTCCCTTCCTATGTAAGGTGATTCATAGATGGGCAGCAGATGACAGCGGATGCTCTTTGCCACCGTAGGAAAACTCTCCCAGGAAGTGCATGTCCATCCAATCCACTAGCTTAGTTCTGCAGGCATGCATGTCCATCCTTCATATTAGTGCTGCTCCTCGTTTTGTGGAGCTCAGTTGGAAACTGGTCGGTGTAGACGCTTGGTGAAGATAAATTGTTGTCCTAAGTTATATTGTGGTAGCTACATCAGCATCGAGTCGGTTAGAGTTGAAGTGCATCGGTGTGGGCCTTGCACTCCTCTCGGCCAGTTGGGAGGCTAGCACGCATGGCGTGTAGAGCTGATATTCTGGAGCCGTGTGCTGAGACAAAGCTCAATGTACAGCGCCGGCAACATGCACGCACTCTGTCTGCTTGTGTGAAGGAAAAATGGAAGGTTAGATGTTGTGATCAAAGGCAGTTGTATTAATTAATCACCATGTAAATATGATAACTTTAGATGGTAATATGATAACTTTAGATGGTTGTTGCTGGCTAAGGGTCTTTTAGGGGCTCTGTTGTTCTGTGTTATATGCCTTGTAATCATGCCTTGAGCCAGGCACCCAAATCTAACCCTAGCTGACTTGCTTGTTCGTTTAACCACTGCTTGCTAGCCCCGGCCTTGCTCATCTGTGTGTATACACAAGTGCCCAGTCGATACAGTTCATAGCCTTGTTGCATGTGTGTTTCTTTGTGACAGTTTTTTTAAAAAGTTTTCTTGTCAGCTGTATCTCCGGTGTGCTTGTATGGCTTTGTGAGTGCCATCTGTGCTTTTTGTGAACCATCTGTTACATGATGTAGTGTTGTTTGTGCATTGTATGAATACTGTGGGCTGGAAAGTTTGTGTTTGTGCCGTGGCATTGACACTGGAAAGTCCAGCCAATAGATGAATGAAGGACCATGTACTCAGTGCATGTAGTGCATTTTGATTGTACCGTAATCCGCAGTGTGGAAGTCATGATCTGTCTCTGTCGATGGAAACCTGTACGGTGTTGTAATTTTAGGATTTTTGTGAGTGTGCCTTCCGTTATTATTGTGGAATAGTGGTGTGACACCTCCTTGGCTGTGGTTCAGTTTCTAGTGCGTGAATGAACTGTCCCCAGCAAGCAAGCAAGCAAGAGCTCTGCAGCAGTGATGAAAATGTGGTATGGATAATATCCCCCCCCCCCCCTTACCTGACCTTTCTGTGCTACACTGCTGATGAGTCAACAGAAGCACGAAGCATGCTAGCAGCCGTGTGACTGTCAGCAAATCAAGCACGATTACCCTGTCTGTTCCCAGCTGCATAGCCATCATACTTTGTCAGGAATGTCCAGTGAGCAGGCATGCTGTACCGTCGGTGCAGTATGCAGCCTAGAGTTCTAGCTGGCAACATGGGCACAGGTACTGATCATATCTGAAATGTGTGTTTGATGACTATGTAGTCTGTCAAAAGGGAAAAGAAGAAAGAAGCAAGAGATTATTCAGCCAAACTCTCAGCTACGTATCATGGAAATTAAGGAAAAGCGCCGAGACCAGAAATATATTGATCAAAATTCCTGTAGCTCGGTGGGTGAGAGGATGTTTGCTCATGTGCACGGGAGATAGCAGGAAGGAACGGGGAAAGTTCAACCTGCCACAAGCACTTCCTAGCTTGCCACTGACCTGCATCCTTCCATGTACTGGTGTGTTGGTGGAATGGGTGCCCTGGTGCGGAACACAAGAGCTCACTGGATGAGCATACAGTACTTCCTCAGCCATCGCATGGCCAATGTGCTCCGAAAAACCTTGTGTATACATTAGCCGTACAATCAGTCATGTTTGTGGGAGAGCGTCAGGAAATTTGGAAGCAAATTCATGCAAATACCAATCCCACATCCACACTACTGCAAATTAATTTGCCCAACACCCTTGTATGGCTGTGGAACTGGGGCAATGGCAGTGCATGTACACAATTCAAACTCTAAGGCTGTGTTCTCTTGACCAGTACCTGTTGCGTGTGATAGCGCAGGTGTGGGAAAATCATCTCTCACACCCGGCCTAGCAGTGCAGTAGTCAGGGTAGACTCGTTATCACCTATTCATGGTGGCACCGATAGTTGTACTTGGATGCAGTGCCAACTAAATTTTAGATCCTGTGATCATTTGAACAGTGCCGCTGGGCTAGCTGTAATCAGTGTTATGATTTTCATACATGGGTGTGCAGGACGGATCGGTTAGGCACTCTTGGTGCATCAGGAGTACTTTGGAAACCACTCTCTTGACTAGAGAGGTGCTGGACCCTTGCTCTCACTCTCAGTCAGCTCATCCCGACCATGTTTCATGGTAGTCCCAGTTACCATTGGTTTTGACATCCTTCTTCAAGTGGAGAGTCCGCACCTATGGACCTTTTGTTCTTCTAACACCTCAGAGTCGCCGGCCAAGTGGACCATGTACATGCACCAGCTTGGACTATTTCCACCCGGTGATCTAGTACATAACGTCTTGTGATAGTCTCTGGTGTTAACTTAAATATGTCATCGGTCCACAGTTCCCTGGAAAGGGGAAGATACTGTTGTCAAAATTTGACATCTTTGATTTTTGTACAAAATGTTATTTTCAGTCTGAGACTGGGTCAAAGTCTGACTGAATACTGGAATGCCAGCATGTGTACATGTACATAATCTTCGCCTCCTCGGGACTGCTAACTGCTTCGACCTTGTGAGGTCTCCTCAGCAGCCTGAGCTTAGAGTTACTGGCTGAACCGATCGCAATGAAATCCAGTGAATAAGGACTACTAGTAGGTATATGTGTATACCATGTACTGTATAACATGATGTATGTATGTACAGGGGTATCACCAGGCACCACAGTCTCCGCTGACAGGAAGTCTTCCAGCACAGAGACAGGGTTATGGTGTGCTGGGGGAGGGGGGGGGGGGCAGGATGGACAGATACATTGTTATCTTTCACAGGGATGCAGTCTGGTAGTGGGGTCTCTCTCTAGTCCGGAGGTGTGCATCTGTATGTGAGAAGGTCATGGTGTGTGTGTGTGGGGGGGGGGGGGGGGGGGATACAAAATGTAGCTACATGCACATGATTCAATCCTGAATACTAACTCAGTGTTGCAGATATGGATGTTGTTGTGCTTTCCGCTTTTAGAAAGCCATGTAGAGGTTTAGTAGTGGATATTGCATTAGCTGATAAGTGATTAGATACCGTGTACTACTGTAATATCCACAATGATGGGGCGGACACAGCACTGATGTCGTGATGATACTATTGTAGATTCAGTGTGTGTAGTGACATGCAGGTGCTGATTAAGACAATTACCTTATCTTGAAAAGCCTGAAAACCTTGCACATGTGACATGGTGCTGTGTGTACCATTGTAGTATGATTGTACGTTTTGAAGTGCACGTGTATATTACTGAAGTTGTAGGAGTACATCATGTGACAAAGGAAGGCTTCATGTTTGCCAAAAGTGTGTTCCGTATCCAGTTTGGCGGATAGAGCGATATCACTATGCCATGCAGCCCCGGCATCTTGTTGCACATGTACATGTAGCTCGGATGTGGTCTGATGAGTGCCAACGCACGAAACTCAGAGTTCTAGCAATATTGAAACCTGATGAGGGCTATTTTGCCGAAACGTTGCAAGAATTGATGAAAACAAATTCGATTCTTCCAGAGTGAATGCTGGGGGAAAGAGCAGGTCTGCTCTAAACTATTTCCTATGGATGAAGCTGCAGGACACCTCACCACTGGTACAAATTTCATAATCAGTCGCGACAATGACTTGTTATACTGTTACCAGTTCAATCTTTGAGACTTTAAACGGCATCTCTGTGAGCAGGCAGTGGAAGGAAAACGTCTAAAGCACCTCCAAAACAATGCTACATTTGCCATCTGGAATGTGATGTAGTTCACGTTTTGTGAAGATAATGAAGCCAATTGAAGAAAACCTAGTACCTCTCAATTGCCTACAAGTGCCATTCATCTGGCTGAAACTGTCATACTCTGTACCGAAGTCCTTGGCAAACTGGTCCCAGCTGTAGTCTCCATTTTAGGAACTGATCAGCAACAGCTATTCCATCCCTTCTGTGAGTGCATAGGAATGGATGAATGGTGCAGGCTAGGATAAGGTCCCTGGAGTGGAGTGTGATGGTGTGCTGTCTAGACAATCGTGCATGCACCATCTCATTGATTTCCTGATAACTGTAGCGTACTGCCATGACTTTTCGGCTCTGGGAAGCTTGCACTTCAAGGTGCAGTGCCAAACGATTCCGGGTCGCGGATTGTTTTGTCACAAGATAAGTAGCATGTCTCTTTCACTCTTATAATATAGGGCAATGTGTAAAAAGAACCTATTCCTTATTTGGTGCTTGACCATGGCTCATAAGCATGCTTGGGTAGCCTCATAAAATATTCAGTGGGGAAGGCCTACTTTTCTCTCCTAGTAATTGCCCGTGTGTACGCTCAGTCTTGCTGCTGTGCCTGCAAATGGCCTGGCTGTTTTCCTGGCAGACAAAAGTGTGACTGTCAGGTAGGCTGGAGTGTTTTATTGCTTGGGAAACTGTTTTCTACCTTGCATATGCCCAGCTCACTCATCTGGTGTCGCACTGTGCAACAGTGGAAATGAATAGCAGCGCTCACAACACACACACACACACACACACACACACACACACACACACACACACACACACACACACACACACACACACACACCATGACGTACCTACACCCGGAGCGATAACAAAACCTCCAGGCCACCTGCACCACTGCATGTATGGATTGGCCAGGCAGCCTGCTCACCCAGCATCACTAGCAGCACCCAGTGCTAGGTATAACTGCTGCTTCAATAGTGCTCATTTCACATAAAGGTGAAGCGATTGAAGAACACTGCGAACAGTTTCTGCAGCAGCCACAGTGTGCACTTTTAAAGATTAAAACATGTTTAGTAGTAAACAATAATTGCAAGAAGGCAGACTTGATGTGTTCAATTGTGTGAGAATTTGCCCAAGAAACGTATTTCTTAGAAACTGTCCAGAACGTCTTTGTATCGCGAGGCATTCGATCAAGGGTAGTTTGTGGGGTCCGGGCAGACCTTGTTGTTGGACGGCTTTGGAACGTTGGTGATCTGCTCCATCTCATCGCTGGTAAGCACAAAGTTTAGATCTAGGTCTTCCTTCATGTGTTCGGGGTCCCACGTGCGCGGGTTGATCACGACGTCCATCTGCATGGACCAGCGAAGCGCCACCTGTGCCGGTGTCTTGCTGTGCGCGTCTCCGATCTTCTTCAGCACGCTCGAGTCCAGCAGCGAGGCGTTCCAGTGGTGACTGTGTGGTGCCCAGTCCGGAGTGGCCAGCGGCGCATAGCCGTTGAACACGATCTGGTGCGTCTTGCAGAACTCCAGCAGCTCAATCTCGTGCCAGTAGGGACTGAACTCGACCTGGTTCACGGCCGGCAGAGGGAGGCTGCTGCCCACCTGCAGGCTCTGGATGTGTTTGATTTCGAAATTGGAAACGCCGACCGCCCGCGCCCCGCCGCTGTTCAGTATTTCCACCATAGCCTTCCAGGAGGACTGTCGGCAGCTGTTGGCAGAGGCCGCTCCGTCCTGGCATGCCGGATCGGACGAGCCCCCGACCAGCGGCCAGGGCCAGTGGATCAGCAGCAGATCCACGTAGGTCATGTTCAGCGTGCTCAGGACCTCTTTGAACTGGTCCAGCGTCTCGTTGTACCCCAGTGGTCCGCCGCCCACCTTGGACGTGATGAAAATCTCGTCACGTGCAATTCCGCTCTGCCGCACTGCCTGTCCGACTCCCGGTTGATCACGGTAGTCTAGGGACGTGTCGATGCGCCTCCCTCCCAGCTTCAGCCACTCGCCAATGGCTTTGACAGCCACGGAATCGTTCCAATGCTCTCCGGGCACTTCTGGTCCGGGCGAGTAGCCGCAGGTTCGAGTAGCCGCAGGTTCCGATGCCGTAAACCGGCATTCTCGTACCAGGTTTGGCAGCATTTGCCAGTGCCACAGAGGGTGCATCGTCCGCCACGGAGTGCTGCAAAAGCAGCGTCAGAGCGACAGCGAGTATCCAAGGCAAACGCTCCATT
Organism: Sycon ciliatum; assembly: GCF_964019385.1. Taxonomy (NCBI): domain Eukaryota; kingdom Metazoa; phylum Porifera; class Calcarea; order Leucosolenida; family Sycettidae; genus Sycon; species Sycon ciliatum. Next base: position 5,264,109 of record NC_088643.1, read on the forward strand.
ATTCACTTTTCTTGCCTAGCCTTTTGGAAAAGATGAGAAAACAGAACAGCAGAATGACTGTGTTGAACTAAAAATCTTTTCCGTGAACATCTTCAAGCACGCGGCGCGCGTATGCACTTCGCCATAATCATGTCACGTCGATCGACCGGAGTTTGTTGACAGCGCTAGCTAGCCTAGGGTCGTCATGTGATGCGATAGATGACTGTCAATAAGATATGACAGGCGTTGCGACCTGCGCTTTTACTAGTTTTAGCGACGATCGCTCGTACTTGTACTTGTACTTGTAGGTAGTGCAGTAGCACCATCCGCCTAGCGTCTCTCGAGCTCCGGAGCTCCCGCGGGCTCAATTTGCGCAGGCCAGCGCTGTCGCTGCTTGACGGACGAATGACTTTCCGCATGCAGTACACTGGACAGGCACGGAGGCAGTCACCAGTTGACTGGCACTTGTCTTACTGT